>NC_086444.1:852476145-852613645 GCF_028390025.1 Pseudophryne corroboree | reverse complement strand
TCACTTGCGGTGAAGGTTGCAGGCGATATCAGGACCACTGGAATCACACAGAAATCCACAGGGAGAGCACAGAGCTAGGGTACAGAGTAGCTACAACAAAGCACTGGCCAAGAGTGAATTATTCCCAGCCTACTTATAGGCAGCACAAACACAGGATTGGCTGACACTTACCCACAGGTGCTCACAGGTGTTGCATTTGGTCTCCAACATGGCCACCTCCTATACTGCACACACACAGAGGCACCTCTGGCCATTAGGTCCCCGCACTCCCGACTCCCAGAACCTGCATCACCTCTGCCATCGACCCCGTGGTGTCCCCACACGGCCGCACAGCACCGCGAGCAACCGCCCTGGCAACGGACGGACCCCAGAACCCGCAGTGGTGAGTGACCGGTTCCTGACAATACAGTGCCTTGCTAAAGTATTCACCCCCCTTTGCATTTTTCATGTATTGTTGCCTCACAACCTGGAATTAAAATGGATTGTTTGAAGGTTTGCATTATTTCATTCACAGAACATGGCTACATCTTTGAAGATGTTTATTTTTTATTGTGAAGCAAACAACAAATAGGACAAAATAACAGAAAACTGAAGCGTGCATAACTAATCACCCCACCATTTGCGGCAATTACAGCTGCAAGTTGCTTTGGATAAGTCTCTTTAAGCTTGCCACATCTTGCCACTGGGATTTTTGCCCATTCCTCAAGGCAACTGCTCCAGCAACTGCTCCAGCTCCTTCATGTTGGATGGTTTCTGCTTGTGAACAGCAATCGTCAAGTCTGACCACAGATTCTTATTGGGATTGAGATCTGGGCTTTGACTAAGACATTCCAACACATTTAAATGTTTCCCCTTAAACCACTCAAGTGTTACTTTAGCAGTATGCTTCGGGTCCTTGTCCTGCTGGAAGGTGAACCTCCGTCCCAATCACAGGCAGACTGAAACAGGTTTTGCTCAAGAATATCCCTGTATTTAGCACCATCCATCTTTCTCTCGACTCAAAACAGTTTTCCAGTCCCTGCTGCTGAAAAACATCCCCACAGCATGATGCTGCCACCACCATGTTTCACTGTGGGGATGGTGTTGTCAAAGTCGAAAAATATCATGATTCACATGCCTTGTACTAACCCCAATGCACATGCCAGCTGCTCGTGCACCCACTCCCCCGTGCGTACGCATCCCCTCAGGTTGCGTAGGGGACGCTCCAACGTCTCCTGCGCATGGAGATGTGTATTTACGGCGGAGTTTGTAAGCGTCTAGCGAGCGACTCGATCGCAACATATTTAACTCATATAGTGTGTTTTATAGATAATATTCCCCTTAACAATGTCAGCAAGTTTGTTTAGTTTAAACGGTTCTTGGACAGAGAGATCCCTCTTTGCATGATAGGAAGGGTCAGATAAAGGTTGAAAGGTGGTGTTTAGTATCCAGCTGTAGGGTATTTTATGAGTAACATTCCGATGCTAGTTAGGAAAGGATCGCTCGCTCCTGCGTATAGTTATGTACAAAAGTAGTTTATGGACATTTACTGTATTTGCTGTTCATTATTCATGCGGCGGGAATCCTGAGGATACTAATCATTCCCACGTATGTATTGTTCTCTGTAGCCATTTTATTATCCTCAGTGTTTGCCATTTATTCTCATTCTGTTTGCTTGTGTTTGTAATTGTATGCTATTGTTCATATTATTCCTTGTTATTCTGTTTAGATTTTGATGTTAGTTTTGTAGTGTATAAGCTGTACTGTTTTTCCCTTTTTACTCTAAAGAATCATCCACGAAGGTGTTAGAGCCGGAGTGGTTTTTAAATCCAAACCAGGTCTTGTGTTTTCACTAGTTACTGTAAAGGGTTTCCTTAGCGTCTCAATCGCTCAAACAGCTTTCATATTATCAAGGTTAATAAGCGTTACATCATTGTAGTATTACATTGCTAAGGTTTTGAGTATAAGCATACCCTTACTGTGTGTTGTTAACAAGGTTTACTGTGTGTCATTCTGTGAGCATCTGCGCCGCTCGTGTCTCACTCGCACGGCGCAGCGTCCGCTACACCGATAGCGTAGCATTACGGTACTCAGGACGCCTTTAGCGTGTTCGATACTAAGCGTGAGTCTGTGAGCGTACGTGTCGCTCGTGCGTCGCGCCCACGGCCTAGCGTCTGCTACGCTAAGTGCGTACCCTTACGGTACTCTGTGCGCCAATAGCGTACTTAGTCCGTAAATAGTATATTTGCTTATGTTTAAAGGTAATATTTGACATTATCAGTGTTCTTGGGGTGATGAGATGTGTTGGGTTTGCGCCAGACACAGCGTTTTTCTTGGTGGCCAAAAAGTTCAATTGTAGTCTCATCTGATCAGAGCACCCTCCTGCATACATTTGGGAAGTCATCCACATGCCTTTTGGCAAACTGAAAACGTGCTTTCTTATTTTTAAAACTAAGTAATGGCTTTTTTCCGGGCACTCTTCCATAAAGCTCAGCTCTAAGAAGTGTACGGCTTATTGTAGTCACATGCGCAGATACACCAGTCCCTGCTGTGGAACTCTGCAGCTCCTTCAGGGTTTCCTTTGGTTTCTCTGCTGCCTCTCTGATTAATGCCCTCCTTGCCCGGTCTGTGAGTTTTGGTGGCCGGTCCTCTCTTGACAGGTTTGTTATCGTACCATGGTCCTCATTTCGAGTTGTTCGCTCGTTCTTTTTCATCGCATCGCAGCGATTTTCCGCAAACTGCGCATGCGCAATGTTCGCACTGCGACTGCGCCAAGTAAATTTGCTAAGAAGTTTGGTATTTTACTCACGGCATTACGAGGTTTTTTCTTCGTTCTGGTGATCGGAGTGTGATTGACAGGAAGTGGGTGTTTCTGGGCGGAAACTGGTCGTTTTATGGGAGTGTGTGAAAAAACGCTGCCGTTTCTGGGAAAAACGCGGGAGTGGCTGAAGAAACGGGGGAGTGTCTGGGCGAACGCTGGGTGTGTTTGTGACGTCAAACCAGGAACCACAAGCACTGAACTGATCGCAGTGGCAGAGTAACTGTCGAGCTACTCAGAAACTGCGCAGAAATATCTTTTCGCAATATTGCGAATACTTAGTTCGCAATTCTGCTAAGCTAAGATACACTCCCAGAGGGCGGCGGCTTAGCATGTGTAATGCTGCGAAAAGTGGCTAGCGAGCGAACAACTCGGAATGAGGGCCCATGTTCTTTCCATTTGAAGATGATGGATTTGATGTTGTTCCGTGGTATCATCAAATATTTGAATATTTTTTTATAACCCAACCCTGACTTGTACTTCTCAACAACTTTGCCCCTGACTTTTTTGGACAGCTCCTTGGTCTTCATGGTGTGATGCCTCTTGCTTAGTGGTGTTGCAGCCTCTTGGGCCTTTCAGAAAAGGTGTGTTTATACGGGTGTAGTACTGGTGACCGGCGGTCTCCTGACCGCCGGTCACCTTACTGACGCCGGGATCCCGGCAGCATACCGACGCCGGCAGGGAGGGGCGAGTGCAGCAAGCCCCTTGCGGGCTCGGTGCGCTCGCCACGCTGCGGGCTCGGTGGCGACCTGAGGTCGCCACGGGTTCTATTCCCAATCTATGGGTGTCGTGGACACCCACGAGTGGAAATAGTCCCTGTTGGTCGGCATGCCGACCATCGGGATAGTGAGCCGTCGGGCTCACGGAGAAGGTCATGTGACTGTCGGTTAGCTGACCGGCGGTCACATGAATACCACCCGTTTATACTGACAGACCATGTGACACTTAGATTGCACACAGGTGGACTTCATTTTGCTAATTATGTGACTTCTGAAGGTAATTGGTTGCACCAGAACTTTTGAGGGGCTTCATAGCAAAGCGGGTGAATACATATGCACATGCCAATTTTCAAATTTTTATTTATAAAAATTATTTTTTCTATAAATTTTTCTCATTTCACTTCACCAACTTAGACTATTTTGTGCAGATCCATCACATAAAATTCAGATAAAATAAATAAATAAATTACAGGTTGTAATTAGAGATGAGCGCCTGAAATTTTTCGGGTTTTGTGTTTTGGTTTTGGGTTCGGTTCCGCGGCCGTGTTTTGGGTTCGAACGCGTTTTGGCAAAACCTCACCGAATTATTTTTGTCGGATTCGGGTGTGTTTTGGATTCGGGTGTTTTTTTCCAAAAACACTAAAAAACAGCTTAAATCATAGAATTTGGGGGTCATTTTGATCCCAAAGTATTATTAACCTCAAAAACCATAATTTACACTCATTTTCAG
The DNA here is from genome assembly GCF_028390025.1 of Pseudophryne corroboree. NCBI lineage: Eukaryota > Metazoa > Chordata > Amphibia > Anura > Myobatrachidae > Pseudophryne > Pseudophryne corroboree. The sequence goes on along the minus strand of NC_086444.1, from coordinate 852,609,399 downwards.
TCTATTCTGAATACCTCACACCTCACAATATTATTTTTAGTCCTAAAATTTGCACCGAGGTCGCTGTGTGAGTAAGATAAGCGACCCTAGTGGCCGACACAAACACCGGGCCCATCTAGGAGTGGCACTGCAGTGTCACGCAGGATGTCCCTTCCAAAAAACCCTCCCCAAACAGCACATGACGCAAAGAAAAAAAGAGGCGCAATGAGGTAGCTGTGTGAGTAAGATTAGCGACCCTAGTGGCCGACACAAACACCGGGCCCATCTAGGAGTGGCACTGCAGTGTCACGCAGGATGGCCCTTCCAAAAAACCCTCCCCAAACAGCACATGACGCAAAGAAAAAAAGAGGCGCAATGAGGTAGCTGACTGTGTGAGTAAGATTAGCGACCCTAGTGGCCGACACAAACACCGGGCCCATCTAGGAGTGGCACTGCAGTGTCACGCAGGATGGCCCTTCCAAAAAACCCTCCCCAAACAGCACATGACGCAAAGAAAAAAAGAGGCGCAATGAGGTAGCTGTGTGAGTAAGATTAGCGACCCTAGTGGCCGACACAAACACCGGGCCCATCTAGGAGTGGCACTGCAGTGTCACGCAGGATGTCCCTTCCAAAAAACCCTCCCCAAACAGCACATGACGCAAAGAAAAAAAGAGGCGCAATGAGGTAGCTGTGTGAGTAAGATTAGCGACCCTAGTGGCCGACACAAACACCGGGCCCATCTAGGAGTGGCACTGCAGTGTCACGCAGGATGTCCCTTCCAAAAAACCCTCCCCAAACAGCACATGACGCAAAGAAAAAAAGAGGCGCAATGAGGTAGCTGACTGTGTGAGTAAGATTAGCGACCCTAGTGGCCGACACAAACACCGGGCCCATTTAGGAGTGGCACTGCAGTGTCACGCAGGATGTCCCTTCCAAAAAACCCTCCCCAATCAGCACATGATGCAAAGAAAAAGAAAAGAAAAAAGAGGTGCAAGATGGAATTATCCTTGGGCCCTCCCACCCACCCTTATGTTGTATAAACAAAACAGGACATGCACACTTTAACCAACCCATCATTTCAGTGACAGGGTCTGCCACACGACTGTGACTGATATGACGGGTTGGTTTGGACCCCCCCCAAAAAAGAAGCAATTAATCTCTCCTTGCACAAACTGGCTCTACAGAGGCAAGATGTCCACCTCATCTTCACCCTCCGATATATCACCGTGTACATCCCCCTCCTCACAGATTATCAATTCGTCCCCACTGGAATCCACCATCTCAGCTCCCTGTGTACTTTGTGGAGGCAATTGCTGCTGGTCAATGTCTCCGCGGAGGAATTGATTATAATTCATTTTAATGAACATCATCTTCTCCACATTTTCTGGATGTAACCTCGTACGCCGATTGCTGACAAGGTGAGCGGCGGCACTAAACACTCTTTCGGAGTACACACTTGTGGGAGGGCAACTTAGGTAGAATAAAGCCAGTTTGTGCAAGGGCCTCCAAATTGCCTCTTTTTCCTGCCAGTATAAGTACGGACTGTGTGACGTGCCTACTTGGATGCGGTCACTCATATAATCCTCCACCATTCTATCAATGTTGAGAGAATCATATGCAGTGACAGTAGACGACATGTCCGTAATCGTTGTCAGGTCCTTCAGTCCGGACCAGATGTCAGCATCAGCAGTCGCTCCAGACTGCCCTGCATCACCGCCAGCGGGTGGGCTCGGAATTCTGAGCCTTTTCCTCGCACCCCCAGTTGCGGGAGAATGTGAAGGAGGAGATGTTGACAGGTCGCGTTCCGCTTGACTTGACAATTTTGTCACCAGCAGGTCTTTCAACCCCAGCAGACCTGTGTCTGCCGGAAAGAGAGATCCAAGGTAGGCTTTAAATCTAGGATCGAGCACGGTGGCCAAAATGTAGTGCTCTGATTTCAACAGATTGACCACCCGTGAATCCTTGTTAAGCGAATTAAGGGCTGCATCCACAAGTCCCACATGCCTAGCGGAATCGCTCCCTTTTAGCTCCTTCTTCAATGCCTCCAGCTTCTTCTGCAAAAGCCTGATGAGGGGAATGACCTGACTCAGGCTGGCAGTGTCTGAACTGACTTCACGTGTGGCAAGTTCAAAGGGCATCAGAACCTTGCACAACGTTGAAATCATTCTCCACTGCACTTGAGACAGGTGCATTCCATCTCCTATATCGTGCTCAATTGTATAGGCTTGAATGGCCTTTTGCTGCTCCTCCAACCTCTGAAGCATATAGAGGGTTGAATTCCACCTCGTTACCACTTCTTGCTTCAGATGATGGCAGGGCAGGTTCAGTAGTTTTTGGTGGTGCTCCAGTCTTCTGTACGTGGTGCCTGTACGCCGAAAGTGTCCCGCAATTGTTCTGGCCACCGACAGCATCTCTTGCACGCCCCTGTCGTTTTTTTAAAAATTCTGCACCACCAAATTCAAGGTATGTGCAAAACATGGGACGTGCTGGAATTTGCCCATATTTAATGCACACACAATATTGCTGGCGTTGTCCGATGCCACAAATCCACAGGAGAGTCCAATTGGGGTAAGCCATTCCGCGATGATCTTCCTCAGTTGCCGTAAGAGGTTTTCAGCTGTGTGCGTATTCTGGAAAGCGGTGATACAAAGCGTAGCCTGCCTAGGAAAGAGTTGGCGTTTGCGAGATGCTGCTACTGGTGCCGCCGCTGCTGTTCTTGCGGCGGGAGTCCATACATCTACCCAGTGGGCTGTCACAGTCATATAGTCCTGACCCTGCCCTGCTCCACTTGTCCACATGTCCGTGGTTAAGTGGACATTGGGTACAACTGCATTTTTTAGGAGACTGGTGAGTCTTTTTCTGACGTCCGTGTACATTCTCGGTATCGCCTGCCTAGAGAAGTGGAACCTAGATGGTATTTGGTAATGGGGGCACACTGCCTCAATAAATTGTCTAGTTCCCTGTGAACTAACGGCGGATACCGGACGCACGTCTAACACCAACATAGTTGTCAAGGACTCAGTTATCCGCTTTGCAGTAGGATGACTGCTGTGATATTTCATCTTCCTCGCAAAGGACTGTTGAACAGTCAATTGCTTACTGGAAGTAGTACAAGTGGGCTTACGACTTCCCCTCTGGGATGACCATCGACTCCCAGCGGCAACAACAGCAGCGCCAGCAGCAGTAGGCGTTACACGCAAGGATGCATCGGAGGAATCCCAGGCAGGAGAGGACTCGTCAGACTTGCCAGTGACATGGCCTGCAGGACTATTGGCATTCCTGGGGAAGGAGGAAATTGACACTGAGGGAGTTGGTGGGGTGGTTTGCGTGAGCTTGGTTACAAGAGGAAGGGATTTACTGGTCAGTGGACTGCTTCCGCTGTCACCCAAAGTTTTTGAACTTGTCACTGACTTATTATGAATGCGCTGCAGGTGACGTATAAGGGAGGATGTTCCGAGGTGGTTAACGTCCTTACCCCTACTTATTACAGCTTGACAAAGGGAACACACGGCTTGACACCTGTTGTCCGCATTTCTGGTGAAATACCTCCACACCGAAGAGCTGATTTTTTTGGTATTTTCACCTGGCATGTCAACGGCCATATTCCTCCCACGGACAACAGGTGTCTCCCCGGGTGCCTGACTTAAACAAACCACCTCACCATCAGAATCCTCCTGGTCAATTTCCTCCCCAGCGCCAGCAACACCCATATCCTCCTCATCCTGGTGTACTTCAACACTGACATCTTCAATCTGACTATCAGGAACTGGACTGTGGGTGCTCCTTCCAGCACTTGCAGGGGGCGTGCAAATGGTGGAAGGCGCATGCTCTTCACGTCCAGTGTTGGGAAGGTCAGGCATCGCAACCGACACAATTGGACTCTCCTTGTGGATTTGGGATTTCAAAGAACGCACAGTTCTTTGCGGTGCTTTTGCCAGCTTGAGTCTTTTCAGTTTTCTAGCGAGAGGCTGAGTGCTTCCATCCTCATGTGAAGCTGAACCACTAGCCATGAACATAGGCCAGGGCCTCAGCCGTTCCTTGCCACTCCGTGTGGTAAATGGCATATTGGCAAGTTTACGCTTCTCCTCCGACAATTTTATTTTAGGTTTTGGAGTCCTTTTTTTACTGATATTTGGTGTTTTGGTTTTGACATGCTCTGTACTATGCCATTGGGCATCGGCCTTGGCAGACGACGTTGCTGGCATTTCATCGTCTCGGCCATGACTAGTGGCAGCAGCTTCAGCACGAGGTGGAAGTGGATCTTGATCTTTCCCTAATTTTGGAACCTCAACATTTTTGTTCTCCATATTTTAATAGGCACAACTAAAAGGCACCTCAGGTAAACAATGCAGATGGATGGATTGGATACTAGTATACAATTATGGACGGGCTGCCGAGTGCCGACACAGAGGTAGCCACAGCCGTGAACTACCGCACTGTACTGTGTCTGCTGCTAATATATAGACTGGTTGATAAAGAGATAGTATACTCGTAACTAGTATGTATGTATAAAGAAAGAAAAAAAAACCACGGTTAGGTCACTGGTATATACAATTATGGACGGGCTGCCGAGTGCCGACACAGAGGTAGCCACAGCCGTGAACTACCGCACTGTACTGTGTCTGCTGCTAATATATAGACTGGTTGATAAAGAGATAGTATACTCGTAACTAGTATGTATGTATAAAGAAAGAAAAAAAAACCACGGTTAGGTCACTGGTATATACAATTATGGACGGGCTGCCGAGTGCCGACACAGAGGTAGCCACAGCCGTGAACTACCGCACTGTACTGTGTCTGCTGCTAATATATAGACTGGTTGATAAAGAGATAGTATACTCGTAACTAGTATGTATGTATAAAGAATGAAAAAAAAACCACGGTTAGGTCACTGGTATATACAATTATGGACGGGCTGCCGAGTGCCGACACAGAGGTAGCCACAGCCGTGAACTACCGCACTGTACTGTGTCTGCTGCTAATATATAGACTGGTTGATAAAGAGATAGTATACTCGTAACTAGTATGTATGTATAAAGAAAGAAAAAAAAACCACGGTTAGGTCACTGGTATATACAATTATGGACGGGCTGCCGAGTGCCGACACAGAGGTAGCCACAGCCGTGAACTACCGCACTGTACTGTGTCTGCTGCTAATATATAGACTGGTTGATAAAGAGATAGTATACTCGTAACTAGTATGTATGTATAAAGAAAGAAAAAAAAACCACGGTTAGGTCACTGGTATATACAATTATGGACGGGCTGCCGAGTGCCGACACAGAGGTAGCCACAGCCGTGAACTACCGCACTGTACTGTGTCTGCTGCTAATATATAGACTGGTTGATAAAGAGATAGTATACTCGTAACTAGTATGTATGTATAAAGAAAGAAAAAAAAACCACGGTTAGGTCACTGGTATATACAATTATGGACGGGCTGCGGAGTGCCGACACAGAGGTAGCCACAGCCGTGAACTACCGCACTGTACTGTGTCTGCTGCTAATATATAGACTGGTTGATAAAGAGATAGTATACTCGTAACTAGTATGTATGTATAAAGAAAGAAAAAAAAACCACGGTTAGGTGGTATATACAATTATGGACGGGCTGCCGAGTGCCGACACAGAGGTAGCCACAGCCGTGAACTACCGCACTGTACTGTGTCTGCTGCTAATATATAGACTGGTTGATAAAGAGATAGTATACTCGTAACTAGTATGTATGTATAAAGAAAGAAAAAAAAACCACGGTTAGGTCACTGGTATATACAATTATGGACGGGCTGCGGAGTGCCGACACAGAGGTAGCCACAGCCGTGAACTACCGCACTGTACTGTGTCTGCTGCTAATATATAGACTGGTTGATAAAGAGATAGTATACTCGTAACTAGTATGTATGTATAAAGAAAGAAAAAAAAACCACGGTTAGGTGGTATATACAATTATGGACGGGCTGCCGAGTGCCGACACAGAGGTAGCCACAGCCGTGAACTACCGCACTGTACTGTGTCTGCTGCTAATATATAGACTGGTTGATAAAGAGATAGTATACTCGTAACTAGTATGTATGTATAAAGAAAGAAAAAAAAACCACGGTTAGGTCACTGGTATATACAATTATGGACGGGCTGCCGAGTGCCGACACAGAGGTAGCCACAGCCGTGAACTACCGCACTGTACTGTGTCTGCTGCTAATATATAGACTGGTTGATAAAGAGATAGTATACTCGTAACTAGTATGTATGTATAAAGAAAGAAAAAAAAACCACGGTTAGGTCACTGGTATATACAATTATGGACGGGCTGCGGAGTGCCGACACAGAGGTAGCCACAGCCGTGAACTACCGCACTGTACTGTGTCTGCTGCTAATATATAGACTGGTTGATAAAGAGATAGTATACTCGTAACTAGTATGTATGTATAAAGAAAGAAAAAAAAACCACGGTTAGGTGGTATATACAATTATGGACGGGCTGCCGAGTGCCGACACAGAGGTAGCCACAGCCGTGAACTACCGCACTGTACTGTGTCTGCTGCTAATATATAGACTGGTTGATAAAGAGATAGTATACTCGTAACTAGTATGTATGTATAAAGAAAGAAAAAAAAACCACGGTTAGGTCACTGGTATATACAATTATGGACGGGCTGCCGAGTGCCGACACAGAGGTAGCCACAGCCGTGAACTACCGCACTGTACTGTGTCTGCTGCTAATATAGACTGGTTGATAAAGAGATAGTATACAATACTACTAATATACTGGTGGTCAGGCACTGGTCACCACTAGTCACACTGGCAGTGGCACTCCTGCAGCAAAAGTGTGCACTGTTTAATTTTAATATAATATTATTTATCATGTACTCCTGGCTCCTGCTATAACAACCTGCAGTGCTCCCCAGTCTCCCCCACAATTATAAGCTTTATATACAATACATTGATGTGCAGCACACTGGGCTGAGCAGTGCACACAGACTGAGTCACTGTGTGACTGTGTATCGTTTTTTTCAGGCAGAGAACGGATATATTAAATAAAACAAACAACTGCACTGTCTCTGGTGGTCACTGGTCACTGTGGTCGTCAGTCACTAAACTCTGTCTGCACTCTGCACTCTCTTCTAATCTACAGTATCACAGCAATCTCTCTCTCTCTCTCTCTTCTAAATCTAATCTAAATGGAGAGGACGCCAGCCACGTCCTCTCCCTATCAATCTCAATGCACGTGTGAAAATGGCGGCGACGCGCGGCTCCTTATATAGAATCCGAGTCTCGCGATAGAATCCGAGCCTCGCGAGAATCCGACAGCGTCATGATGACGTTCGGGCGCGCTCGGGTTAACCGAGCAAGGCGGGAAGATCCGAGTCGCTCGGACCCGTGAAAAAAAAAGTGAAGTTCGTGCGGGTTCGGATTCAAAGAAACCGAACCCGCTCATCTCTAGTTGTAATGTAACAAAATAGGTAAAAAACCAATGGGGTGAGTACGGGTATGGGTTGTTGGGTATACACAACTTAGGTCGACAGTCATTAGTTCAAACATGGAAGGTCGACATGCATTAGGTCGACAAGGACAATATGTCGACCTGGTCATTAGGTCGACATGTACTAGGTCGACAGATCAAAAGGTCGACATGTTTTTTTTACTTTTTTGTTTTTGTTTTCTTCGTAAAGTGATGGGGAACCACAATTAGTGCACAGTGAAAAACTCATGTCGACCTTTTGACCTGTAGACCTAGTACATGTCAACCTAATGACCATGTCGACATATTGACCATGTTGACCTATTGCATGTCGACCTTCAGTGGTCGACCTAATGACTGTCGACCTAAGCTGTGTCGACCTAACGACCGTATCCTGTGAATACTTTAGCAAGGCACTGTACATATTTTTATCGGTTACGTGTAGCAGAGAAATGTTCATTCACCTCAGTGTCTTCCCTAGTGGACCATACAGTTACTAATACCTACAATCAATCAATCAATCAATCAATCAATCTTTTTTTTGTTCATTTATTGTCTTTTTGCTGCTAGGCCTAACTGAGAAAAGTTCATTCACATCAGTGTTTTTTTCTAGTGGGCTATATAGTTGCCAATGAGAAAAACTGTGTGGTTGTCCTGCACTGCCCAAAATAATTTCTAATAATAGTGTATGAAAATGTATATAAGCCAACTATTCTTAAGAATTGAATGGGAAAGTCCCTAACAAAATCACAGTGTTGGCGGTGCTCCCCAGAGGAAAATATGACTATATAATCACAAGGGGTTGTCCCAGGAAAAGGAACATGGGACGAAAGCGTTTACCTCTTTGTGGGGGCACTACTTGATTTATAAGTTTATTATTTAAAATGTAACTTTTATTAAGTCATAATATAAAAGTGTTCTTATTCTTTAAAACTGGTTTTAAAGAATAAGAATACTTTTATATTATAACTTAATAAAAGTTACATTTTAAATAATAAACTTATAAATCAAGTAGTGCCCCCACAAAGAGGTAAACGTTTTTTTCGTCCCATGTTCCTTTCCCTGGGACAACCCCTTGTGATTATATAGCTGCCAATGCCTACTACAATCAATCTTTTTTTTTGGTTCTTTTATTGTTGACATACATAATAAATATAAGCGGGGGGGGGGGGGGGGGGGATTTGACCCTGTGAGTTATCTTTTGCAAAAAAAAGTATAAAAAGATTGATTTTAATTGTACAAACTGTTTATGTTGAGTTCATCAATATGGATAACAATGACCATACCAGTTGCCTACCATAATCAATGAATCAACCAATATTTTTTAAATTCTTCTTTTGTTGTCTTTTTGCTGCTAGGCCTCACCTCATTGTCACTTAGTTTATTCAGCCAGCTAGCTCGGTGCAGCCCTTTGGCCTATACTGATGAAAACAATATTGTGAGTTGTGAGGTGGTTAAAATTGAGTGGAGATGACTGGAAATAAATGTTATTGCTGTTAAAAATAGTACAGGAACAAAAAAAGGGCCAATTATGTGATTTTAACTATTTTTGTACATTTTTTAAAGAAATCCAAAACCAAAACCAGTAACAGACTAAACCAAAACCAGATGATGAATTAGAGCCAAAACCAGCAAAAATGGTCAGGCGCACATCTCTAGTGCTGACATGTGGAAAGCAGACACCTACCTGTTTACCCATCTGATTGAGTGGCTACAGAGCTACATGTGACAGGAGCAGTGTAACAATTAGAAGAGGTAAATGGAGGCAAGCAGGAGGCAGTAGAATTAGAGTAAGAACAGAGATGGAACAAGTTGTGGTACAGCTGGTGAAATGCATCAGGGCCCACTACAGTGAAGGGACCCACATCTACTGGCATTACAATGAGTCACACTGACTCATGTTATGCCACCGCCAGCGCTGCGCCGCCCACCTCCACCCCAGAGCCTGAGGTACTATGGCCACTGCAGTGCACACTGTGCACCATCAGTGTTCAGGTACTGGCCAGAGGGGGTAGGAGGGGACGCTCTCCCCTCTCCTCAGATCTTCTCCCCCTAGACTCCATGCTGCCTGTGTCAGACTGCCTGGCTAGAGGGGGAGGAGGGGCAACTCCCTCTGCTCCAACCCCCCAGACTCAATAATGCTGCCTGTGCCAGACTGCCTGGCCGGAGGGTTAGGAAAGGCCACTCTATCAGCTCCTCCCTCCAGATGCAATAATGCTGTCTGTGTGGGACTGCCCAGTTAAAGGGGCTGCTGTCAGCTCCTCCCCTTTCAAACTTATATTCCCCCACCACCCCTTCGCCACTTATGCACCCAGTGCCAAAAGTCCATGGGAGGGAATCAGAGGCACTGGCCATCTCCATGTGCAGCAATGGCCTCTGATTGTCTACACCACAGAGGCCAGGTAGGAAAAAAACAATACTAGAGTAGTACAAGTGGCAAGCCTTTCTCTCTCTCTCTCTCTCTCTCTCTCTCCCTCTCTCTCTGTCTGTCCTCTCTTCCTTCTGCTCTCTCTCTCTCCCTCGACCCCCCTCTCTCCATATCTTTCTCTCTCCCCCTGGCCCCCCTACTCTTTCTCTCTTCCTCTCCCATACATCTCTGTCTCCCTCCCTCCTCTTTCTCTTACTCCCTTCATCTCCCCCCTCTCTTTTTCTCCCTACCTTTTTCTCCCCTGCACCCCTCTCTCCTGCCCCCTCTCTTTCCCTCTCTGCTTCTGCCACCCCTCCCCCTCTCCTCCCCCTCTTTCCCCCTTTCTCTTCATCTCCCTTCTACTCTCTGTCCCCCATTGTTTCTACATATCCCCCTCACTCTCTCTCTCCATCCCTTCCATCTCTCTCTCCATCTCCCTCTCTCTCTCCCACCTTTCTCTCTTTCTCAGTCTCCCCCTCTTTCTCTTTCCATCTCCATGTCTCTCTCTCTCTCCCTCTCTTTCCATATACCCTCTTTTTTCTCAGTCTTCCCTTCTCTCTCTCTCCCTCTCTTCCTCCCTCTCTCTCCCTCATTTTCCTCCACTGGACCCCCTTCCCCCTTGGCACCATTGTCTCTCTCTCACTCTATCCATCTCCCCTCTCTCTCTCCATATCTCTTCTCTCTCTCACTCCTTCTACCACTCTCTGTCTGTAAGTCTCCTTCTCTTTCTCAGTCTCCCACTCTCTCTATCCGTCTCCCTCTCCCCATCTCCCCCATCTCTGTCTGCCTCTCTCTATTCGTCTCTGCCCCCTTTATCTGCCTCCCCCTCTCTCTGTTTCCCCTTCCTCTCTCCATCTCCACCCTCTCTCTCTCTCTCTCTCACTCTCCATCTCCTTCTCTCTCTCTCTGTCCCCTGCACCTCTCTTCCTTTCTCTTTACCCCTCTGTCTCCCTCCCTCCATCTCTTCCTCCCTCACTCTCGCTCTCATCTTCCCTAACATAATTCCTCTTCTGTCTTAGCCAATTCTTTCACTACAGTAGCATTGTGTTCCTCAACTCTCATGTTTAAGCCGCTTGCTTTTTTTATGCCTTTCTCCCCAACTGATACTTTCCCTTTATGTCCCAGTGAACCCTTTCAACCCAATTTACCCCCTTTACTTCCTCATATAGAGACCTCTCATACCCTCTGCCTCTCTTCTTCACATTCTCCCAGTCACACTCACCCACTCCATGTCACCTTCTCCATCCTCCAATTCCTCTCCCTGGCACCCATTGCTTCTCCCTCTCACTCTTTCCCGTCACCCTTTTCTTGTCACCCATTGCCTCTCCCTTTCACCAACTCTCCATTTCTCTGTCACCCTCATCCTGTCATCCTCTGCCTCATCTCCATCATTCTGTCCCTCTCCTTGACACCCACTGCCATGTGGCATATTGTGAACTTAGGGTAGGCTGAAGGAGGGATGCCCAAAGCATAATTTTGGGCCCACCAGTCACAAATTCCACTGAGTAAAATAGTAAAAGGAGCAAGGTCTTACTAACACTGTAAGTGATGGTTGTAGTATCAAATGAACCTCTGTTTGAAATGAAGATCACACATTTAAGAAACATACCTCTCATTATTTGGGAGGATAAAGGTTTTATATGATGATGGTTATTAATGATTACATATATGAGGGGTCATTCAGGTGCAGTCATTCCTGCACTATAATGCGCAAAAGTAACGGGATCTATGTTGTTACACAGAGGTTTCCTGGCCTCTATGATGGGCGGCTTGAGCCATAAGCCTCCCACTTGTTACTGAGTGATCCAATGCTGCGTCTTAAAATGCGGGTCAGATCACTACTGCAGCAGCAGGCATCTACTTGTAATAGATGCCTCCTGCTGCATCACTATACAGCGCTATCACTGCAGCTTCATGACAGCAACATCAACCACATCTGAATTAGGCCCATTATAAGCTCCTAAACATTGAACATTTTTCCATGCACTATAATCTAGAAATGTAGCTGAAATATGTCCTATTATCCATGGTTTGCTTTGACACTGACTTAATCATTTTAGTTGTGTATAACAAAAATGCACAAATAATCCAGTAATTCTCCATGCATGTAGGCATATCTCCAGCCACATAGATGGTAGACAGTAGTGTTTGAATTCCTAACATTCTGACATGTATCATTGCTGTGGTGACATAATACCGTATGTCCACATTCCCTATATTTGTAGCTGCCAGCAACAATTGTGCATATAAGCATTTGGCAAGACAAACTCTGCCTTTTGGCACCATGACTTCTAAATCGAGATATTCATACATTAAGCGGTAATTTGGTTGGTATACAATAATAATTATGTGTGTCTTGATGGCTGCATGAAGTGCAATTATCATTATCAGATATAATTTGTCATATTTGTAATTCATGATCACGTTGCATTCAGATTTCTGTCAAGAAAAAACCTGGGTTTAGATACTATGTCAAGCTAGTGTCTCTCTTATTATATCATTAATATTTAAATGTATTTCTTTTTTTCTCAATAAAATGTAGACATGTCAGCCGCTCTCAGTTTTTTTGTGCCAAGCATAATTCTGCTTTTACTACAGCGGAGGGGACACATACATCTAGCCGACAATTAAAATGTCGACAAGCAGTATGGGAAACTTGGAACGCAGACACTTTTATGTTGAGTTAAGTGTGAAATGATACGTAAAACAGTTTGCACACGCCAGCAGTATAATTGTAACTCTTGTGATTGTTGACAAGATGACTACTTACCTACTTTAGAGTATTGAACGTTTGTTTAATGTAAAAATTTTTATTTAATTATGAGCTTTGAGTTTGTCCAGTCCTTAGGTTCTCCAGGCCTGAGTTGGAGTGCATATTTGTATTTTTCCTGCTGCATTTGCAGGGGGAATCCTCTCCTCCAAACTCTTTTGTTGCACCTGTAGATGGCTGCAAAGCATATCATTTAGCCATGGAAAACATCCTCATTTGTATACTTCTGAAGTGACAGTAATTACTACTGTTAATGCAAGTACTTTTGCACTATCTAGGCACAATTCATATGGGGTTGAAATATTAAATAGTTAAAAATATTTCAAATATAAAAATGTGATAGCTAAAATAAAGGCAGGTCTGTGTCCCCTCAGTTTAATTATATAATACATAGTAAACAGTATTTCATGAGACAAAGGTAAAATTGCACTTAATTAGGGGGGAGGGGAGGCGAGGCCATAGTGAGCAGCAAATTAAAGTGATGTTTTTGTTTTGTACATAAAATGGTGATGTAGATGTACATTGCTAGATGAGCCGCTGGGCAGATTGCAGCATTTTCCTATTATTCTTTTTCATTTTGTAAATTAGCCACACAGTTAATTTTTTTATTTTTTTTTCTTTTAGAGTTTCCCTTTTATCTAAAAGATAATTCCTCCTAGTGGTAAAAAAAACTTACTTCTGGGTGCTGTCAGACTAGCAGCTACTAGTTCATGGACCTTGACAACACAGTTGGGAGTTTTTTCTTTTTTAAATCCTACTTTGCCAATTACAGGAATCACATGACCAGCGGTTACATGGCGTTTTTTATTTACAATGTTACTTCATTCCATTTCCCCCCACAGTTAAGTTAGTTAGCTATAGTGGAATTATTGTTTCACTAGATGCTCAAGATTCTCTCTTCACACATACTGTACATCCTACCAGAACCACAAGATATGCATGAACCAGTTCAATAAGAAATAGCAATTGTTTAAAGTAATGGGGACTATATATTTAATATTAGAGATATGTATGAAGCACCCATATTATGGTTTTGGCTTTTGTTCTAATTCGTGTTTTGGTTTCGGCAAAACCACCATCAAGTGTTTTGGTTCGGATTCAAATTTTGGACCAGTTTAAGATCGATAATCATTGATGAAAGTCGATAAAAATCAATAAAAACAGCTAAAATCATGTCATTTTTGCAATACAAAACCCAACATTTGGATTTAAAATCCAAATTGTGAACCGTGTGAAGATTTGAATTGGGACCCAGTGCTTATCGGATCTCTTTGGGGGATCCAGACTGGATTTTGGTTCCGTTTGGATCCACAAAATTCTGGTAGAATCAGATTTTTGGAGATCCAAACTGCACATCTCTATTTAATATATATATTTTATTTTCTTTAATAAAACTAGTTAATTATTTACAAAAAATTAATTTAAGTTCATTTCATCATGCAAATGCTTTGATTAATGTAATTGTGCCTACTTGTGTGCATCTACAGAACAACACTGTTGGGCTAGCATACATCAATTGCACATTAATACATCAGTCTGCCATTAGGCACCTAAATAAACTGCACAATGATCATTTCAGGGCAGTGACTACATGTGATTATCTCTGCTCAGGGCAAATGTACATAATTATCACTCTTGTCACTAGAATGTAATACGTCCACATTCCAGTTTTTGGATTTGCCCATTTAAAATCAGTATGCATCTACTTTAAAAGGATTATGGGTCTGGCTTGAAATGTACTATGTCCAACTTACTTCCAGTTTTGGTTCACTATTTGATCAACTTATTTTTTGTAATTAAATTTCAATTGATTTAGTCTACTTTAGATTTCAAGCCAGATATTGAGTCGGATGCAAAGTGTCCACAGGTGCCTTATGCTAATGCAGGTATCCATAAGGCAGTGGTTCCCAAACTGTGTGCCTAGGCACTAGAGATGAGCGGATTCGGTTTTACTCGGATTTACTCGGTTCTCAAAACGGCATCTGATTGGCTATCCAAAACACGTGACATCTGTGAGCCAATAAGATGCCGTTTTGAGAACCAAGTAAATCCGAGTAAAACCGAATCCGCTCATCTCTACTAGGCATCCTGAGGTGCCACAGGGCACTTGCAGGGGAGCCTTGGATTGGTGTTCCAGGACCAATTTAAATTATTTATGATCAGTATACTAGGCAAAGCCAGTGCTGGTGGCTGCCAATCATAAAATTTGTGGACAAACAGAAGCAAATCTTGTCCCTCACCACACAATTGACCCTAAGGATGACATAAAAACATATCATTCTAAATCTCTCAATAAAAAAAACTTTTGGCCTAGGGGTGCCGTGAAAAGAATTCTGATACTCTAGGGCACCGTGATTCAAAAAAGTATGCGAACCACTGCCATAAGGCTTAACATTCGCACTGCCCTCTGTTTTACTAATATCTCTAGTATCAGCAATTACAAAGATGCTGGGTGCAAAATACCCATCAGAAACAGGCATCCTTTCTCTATATGCACACCTCAAACTAGCATAGAAGTATGGCTACATGCCCATGATACTTCAATGAGACAGGAGTCGACATTGTGATGGCTGTGATTTAGACACTGCTCAGCTACAGTATGTGCCCTACTTCCCACATTCACCTTCTCACAATTAGAAATCAAATTCAGAGAGTTGTGAAGACAGTGGGAAATTACAAACACAATGACAGAATTGTTCAGGAGATCTATTGAATACCATTTCAATGGTTCTACTGTCATCTCTGTCAAGTGCCATTGCTATTTCACTGATTCTATTTCCGTTATATCTGTTGCGTCCTTGGTGACAACAGCTGCTGACAAACAATCTTTCTAACAATTCCAAGCGCAGCCTAGAATGGGTTATATCCTTTAAATTAACAAATGGCAAAAAAAAAAAAAAAAAATTCAAATGACATTCAATATAGGATTCAGTAGTGCAATCTCACACTGTCATAAGTAATATCTCATACCAAATATTATTACCTTACTGACTATACTGAGAATACAAATTAACTGGCTATTCACAATCCTACAAATCTAAATGTTTCACATAAATGCTTTTTAATATACTCAAAATACAATTTAGGTACTGAATAGTCTCAAGGAATCGATAGAGGTCTCTAAGCAAGTTTATAATGTCCACAGGACACAATATAACAGTATTCATTCTTTTTAAGATGCTTAAATCCAGGCTGCAGTTAGTTTTGGGTGCATAAGTTTGGACACAACACAGTTGATCGCTGTAGCTCTGTCATTTGAACTTTAAAAGTAGCATTATCTATCATATAACGTATGAGTTCAAACATAACAAACAGTTATCTCTCGCCAAATAGCAGGATGCCGATTTCCCTATGCACAGCATACACTGGAACCGTTGGTCCAGCAGTGGCATCACAAGTCCCAGCAGTCTCTCACTTACAGTTTGCTCTTTCTTGCTGGCATTGCAACTCACTCAGTTTATATGGTCTCAGTTTTCTATTAAAAAATGAAGGAGCACTTTACATTACAGTGGCAGCTCTAATGAAATATCCCTCTGTGGTGTCCTTGTACCACACAAACCTCTCTGCCCCGCTATGTGCTAAAGCACACACCACTCTTCTTTTCATGGACCCCTGTCTCTTCTCAAGCCCATTTCTTTCTGCTTACAGGGCTCCGGCACTTAGCCCCACGGCATGCACACTGATATCCTTTTCCATTCACTCTACTGTGTCTGTTCATGGGCTCCTCTTTGCACCCTCTTTCTGCATCCCCACCACACAGTATCCTGGTTGGGCACATCTCCTCTGTCATGTCTGTCAAGTGTCATTGCTATTGATCTGATCCTCTTTCATTTATATCTATTGTGGCAACAGCCGCTGCCAAACACAGGGAACAAGTGTATTGACTATATTTCCAGAGAGAATGATGCTAACAAGAGAGAATGATGCTAACAAGATGGCCACCAAATCTATTTGTCCCAGCCTGCATTTGTGCACCTGTTTATCATACTCCCCAGTGGATTGTGGGTTCTGTAGTTTACTGGAGCCACAACTCTCTGCTGATAGCCGCTCATAAATTGGAATAAAGTAGTGATACCTTCCCAAATGCAGAGTATCACAGCATAACCATATAAAAAAACATAAAACAATAGCCAGGTGAATCACCACTTCATCAGGGAAAACCTTTGCCTAAACAGTCTCTCTTCTTTCTATGGAGAGAATAGTTTAGTAGCCAGGAATCCCACACAAACTTACAGGAGCATAACAGTATATGCAACAAACCCAGGGATTATAGTGGGGATGGGGGACGGGGTGGAACAAAGTTCCATCATCTGTCTGTAATGATAGATGGAACTAGTTCTGTCTTTTCCATGGCCCTGCACAGTTATTCCAACAGAAAAGCCTTCCACCCACATAAATAGAAGTGGGCGGTGCTAGTGTCACTGACAAGCTGCAGCACTCCACCACCCCCCCCTTCCTCAAGTCCTGGTTGCTCCATGATCCTCCTCCACCTGTGGCACACTCCTCCTGCTGTTAATACACTTTGGGTGAGAATCAAATGACATATCACGCCCAATTTCCTTTCTAAAATGATCTCCGTTATTGCACATATTGCGCCCATAGTGATCAGGTTTAGTGGTGTAAAGGGGTGGGTGCCTCCCTACTCTGGGGGTAGCAAGCTGAAATAATGATACCACTCCCCTAAGGGCAGAAACAGAACGGGTGTGGAAAGGGGTGAAAAGAATTGAATCCCGCCCTTTGTGTCTGTCAGACGGTGCTCATCCCCTCCTCAGGTCCAAGTGGCTTCCTTTTTCATCATGGTGTATGAACAGACTCTGTGCATGCTGAAGACAAGCTGAGAGGGGGCTGGAGGGACAAAGAGAGGTGGGGAAGCTACTGCAGGGTCACAGGTCATGGAGTTGCTAGAGGGACATGGGCAGTGATCTGCTGGAGCAAGGCAGAGATGTGTATAAGGGGCACTACTGTGGGCATTGTGTGTATAAGGGACATGTCTGTGGGCATTATGTGTATAAGAGGCACTACTGTGGGCATTATGTGTTATGGTCACTACTGCACTGGGCATTATGTGTAAGGTAGAGTGACCATATTATCCCTTTTACCTGGGATGCTCATGGATTACACAGGTTCTATGGCTGGGTGACTTCAAGCCTACATTTCAGCTGGTTTTAATCAGCCACAGAACCTGTGTAATCCATGAGCATCCCAGGTAAAAGGGATAAACTGGTCACTCTATGTAAGGGGAACTTCTGTGGGCATTGTGTATAAGGGATACTACTGTGTGTGGCATGTGTATAATGGGTACTACTGTGTAGCATAGCACAAATAGGGGGCAATACTGAGAGATGTAACGTGAACAAGGAACAGTACGCAGTGACATAAAGTGTATAAGGGGCACTACTGTGTGAAGTAATGTGAAAAGGAGCACTACTGTGTGTTGTAATGTGACTAGGGCACTACTATGTAGTGCAATATGAATCAGGGTCACTGCATGGTATAATGTGAAAAGACTGTGCTACTGTGTGGACTGTGCTACTGTAATTTGAACTGGGGGTACTATTGTGTGACCACACCTATTCCTTTTGAGACCACACCCCTTTTTTTGCAACGAATGCCTTCAGCATGTACTGTCCCTTTATAAAGTATGGCAAGTAGGGCACAAATTTATAGTTTGCAGGGGGTGCTGGAAAACCCTAGCACTGGCTCTGACCCAGCCTAATGGGAATGGGGGGAGGTGGTGAGGGAAATGAGTTCTACCATCTCTCCCGGACCACTTTAAACCCTGAGCATGCCAACAAACATGTTGTAAGTATACACTTCACCACCAGTCTTTCCAGAGGTGCAGTAGAACAGCTGGGATTTTCCAATTCCCCATTTTAATACCTCTGGATTTTCATGGTTTTGGTCTCCACCAGGGTGCGAATTGAAAACACTGGATTAGGTATAGCTTCAATATGGCTGACTCGGATGTTACTCTTAGACAGGAATAATCTTTTCTATCTCAGGCAGTGTAAGCCTGTTTATGTCTGTTGCAGTAATTTGTAGAATATAAGCCACTCCCTCATGGTAACTAAGGGGACTGGTTTCCTTGAAAAGGAAACTAGGATTTCTTTAAGGTGTATACACTTGGTACGATATTACCTTACGATTTTGACTATTTAGACAAAATCGCAAGGAAAGTTAGTGCATATCGCAAGGTGTTAGCCAGCTTGCCATACCAATTCGATCCCAAAGCTCACTCCCCCGGGGTCAGTATCACAAGGTTAGATAGACTGTGCAGGCAAGTCAATTTTTACTCTCTAGAAAAAAATATAGTCAAAATCGGCCACAGCCATAATCGCACATAGCCAAAATCGCACATAGCCAAAATCACAAGCACGCTTATGGTGTGTATACACGGTGAGATATTTTCTTACAATTTTGACTATATAGTCAAAATCGTAAGAAACATTAGTGCAGATTGCAAGGTGAAAGTCACCTTGCGATCCCGATCGATGCCGATGCGTGGTCCCGCGCGGTCGGCATCGCAAGCCTAGATAGACTGTGCAGGCAAGTCAATTTTGACTATCTCATAGAAAAGGTAGTCAAAATTGACACTTAGCCAAAATCGCAAATAGTCAGTATCGCAAGCACAGTCATTATATGCTTGTGATGCCGACCTAGCCCCTATCGCATAGTGAGAATTGGGGTTAGCCCGAATCTCACCGTGTGTATGCACCTTTAGTCAACATCGCATAGTCAAAATTGCACATAAGTCAATATTTCACCATGTGCATACACCTTTAGACTTATGAAATCCCAGCTGTACCTGGATTTCTGTTTGTGAAAAGTGAGGGAGCATCAGGGACGTGCAGTGAGTAAATGGCTCAGGAGGCACTGGTACCAGAGCCTGATTTACACACAATATACAGTATAAGCCAAATGGTACATGTGGACATTGGGGGTCATTCCGAGTTGTTCGCTCGTTGCCGATTTTCGCTATACTGCGATTAGTCGCTTACTGCGCATGCGCAAGGTTCGCAGAGCGCATGCGCTTAGTTATTTTACACAAAAGTTAGGTATTTTACTCACGGCATAACAAAGCTTTTTCATCGTTCTGCTGATCGGTGAGTGATTGACAGGAAGTGGGTGTTTCTGGGCGGAAACTGACCGTTTTCTGGGAGTGTGCGGAAAAACGCAGGCGTTTCAGGGAAAAACGCGTGAGTGGCTGGAGAAACGGGGGAGTGTCTGGCCGAACGTTGGGTGTGTTTGTGACGTCAAACCAGGAACAAAACTGACTGAACTGATCACAATGTAGGAGTAAGGCTGGAGCTACTCAGAAACTGCTAAGAATTTTCTATTCGCAATTCTGCTAATCTTTTGTTCGCAATTCTGCTAAGCTAAGATACACTCCCAGAGGGCGGCGGCTTAGCGTGTGCAATGCTGCTAAAATCTGCTAGCGAGCGAACAACTCGGAATGAGGGCCATTATACACAGGTGCAGCAGTATATACATGTGGGCATTATACATATGTGCAGCAGTATATACATGTGAGCATTGTACAAAGGTAAAGCAGTATATACTGCTGGAAATTTGCAAAGATGTGCAGAAAAAAAAGGCATAGACTTTTTACTCCAGAGTTTTGACTTTAAAAAATATTAGAATAATAAAAAGAAGGTATTTCTAATATATTGTTTGGATTTTTCATGTACTGTATATTTTCAAAACTCTTGTGCATACGTTAGTGTGACAGGAAAGGCTCTGCCTCGCCTGCCTCACCCACCGCACGTGACTGGGGAGCATATGGAAAGATCTGACAGGTAGAGACATCTGGTCCCTGGCTCTATTGTTCTCTGTTGTGAGCAGTGCCAGCTCCAGGCATGTCCCTAAGGGCGGCCATCAACCGTCAAGCATCTCAAATATGGTGACGAATCCTCAGCCCATCAGAGCTCGTGGACCGGCAGTTGAGGCTCCAGATTGACTGCCAGACCACAAGCTTTGATTGGCTCACGAACTGGCGCCATTATTTGAGATGCCCACCGCCGCGTCCAGCACCCGTCCCCAGCTCCCTGCATCCATGTCCAGACATTCGGACAGTGTTCATGCCACTGCTCAGGGGCTACTCCTTAATGCCGCTCCAATGCCTCTGTGTGCTCTACTCTCCCCGGCTGCCTTTAAAGTGCTCCCACAGTAGCAAATCCCCTGTAGGAGCACCAAGGCCGGGGCAGAGCAGGCTGTTTGTGTGCGACTGCCTCTGCCCTCTGCTATTCCCAGGCAGGAGACTGAGCATAGATGACGGGAAGAATCAGAGCAGCAGCTGGGAGCAGGGTACACTGATTATGGTAAGGGGGCAGCCTAGGAAACAATGGAATGAAATTGAAGTGCCAGCTGTGGTTCTCCCACTGTCATCTTCCAGGACCAGGTGCTGGATTCAGGGTCTGCTCCTCTCCTTTCAACTGTCTTGTGCTGGCAGTGGCAAGTAACACAAAGTAACAAGGAGGAAACAATCTTCTGGGCTCCTTCTCCTCCAGGTAAGAGTGGGGGTGAGAGGGGGCTGTCACTTGGTATTGCCTGTGGCAGGGACAATGATTGTGGTTGTAAGGGGGGGACTCCTATAGCCCCTGAGTGAGAAAAGAAGAGGACTTGTGGAGGGAAGGAGGGTGTTGCGCTGGTAGCGGCCCCCTGCCTGCCTCTATCTCTGCTTCCCTGAGTAATCCTCAATAACATCTGTGCCCAAAGCTGCTACACATGTGCCCAGCAGCCCTAATAACAATGCCCCTTCATCTGCATAGTGTTTTTCTTCCTCTGCATCCCCAGGCAATAGCATGCTGTGCGCAATTTGTGTAACTGGCACTACTAGGAGCATTATGTGTACCTGTCACTATACTGAGGACATTATGTGTATCTGACTATATTGGGGTATTATGTGTAACTGGCACTAGATAGGGGGTATTATGTGTATATGGCACTATACTGGGAGCATTATGTGTATATGACTCTATATTGGGGTATTATATGTAACTGGCACCAGAGGCAAACGCAGGATTTGCACAAGGGGGTTTCCAAAGAGGGGTGGAGCCAACCACGGGGGTGGAGACTGAGGTGACCCAGTATATGCTGGGTCTGTTAAACTAGTGTAGATAGATAGACTTACATTAGATAGATAGACGCAGCGGTGCATATATAAATGAGCCAGCACAGGGTAATAAACGTGAGGTCCCGCTCCCCGTTACTTGTGTAGCGGGAAGGTGACAATACGCTTCGGCTATCATCGCAGGCAATGGGAAACAGCTGCGGAAGGCTGCGCTATGCTGTGACGAGTACAGCAACGCCACACTATGCAGCCTCCCGCAGCAAGGATGTTAGAGGACACTTTTGTATATATGTGTGTGTGTGTGTGGTGTGTGAATATATGTATAAGCAGGGGTTAAAGTGAGCCGGAACGGGGCGGAACTGCATTCCGTCAGTTCCACCAGGAGACGGAACGCAGTTCCGCCTCCCCCCGGCTCACCTAACCCGATGTCCCGGGCGGCGCTGCAGGGAGATGCCGGGCGCCCGCTGAGATCGCGTTACCAGCGGGCACCTGTCTCCCTCTCCGCAGCGGCAGCCGGAGCTCAGTACTGAGCTCCGGCTTCCGGCTCTGTCAGTGCGCGCTATGGGAGAGACGTCATGACGTCTCTCCCATAGTGCCGAGGAGCGAGCGACGAGAGAGGACTGCGGCGGGAGCGGGGCTTGGTAAGTATGGTGCTCCCCCCCCCCCTCCCTCCTATATGTGTACCACTACCGGCATTTCTACTGGGGGCTTTTACTACTGGGGGGCTTTACTACTGGGGCAAACTACAGAGGGGCAAAACTACTGGGGGGCTTTACTACTGGGGCAAACTACAGAGGGGAAAACTACTGGGGGCTTTACTACTGGGGCAAACTACTGGGGGGCTTTAGTACTGGGGGGCAAACTACTGGGGGGCTTTACTGCTGGGGCAAACTACAAGGGGCAAACTACTGGGGGCATTACTACAAGGGGGCAAGCTACAAAGGGGCAAACTACTGGCAGTATTACTACTGGGGGCTAAACTACAAGGGGGCATAATTACAGGAGCTAAACTACTGGGGGTATAACTACAAGGGGGCAAACTACTGGGGACATTACTAACTTTGGCAAACTACATAGGGGCTAAACAACTGGGGGCACAACTGCAGGGGGCATTTCCACTGGGGGATAAACTACATGGGGCAAACTACATGAGGGCAAAACTACTGGGGGCATTACCACTCAGAGGCTAAACTAAAGGGGGGGGGAGTAAATTGCTGGGGTCATAACTGCAGGGGCATTACCAGTATGGGCATGACTACTGGGGCTAAACTACAGGGGCTAAACGACTAGGGGCAATACTACACAGGGGCATTACCATTAAGGGCATTACTGATGGGGTGCACAGCTAATGAGGGCATTGTAAAGGGGGCACTACTGTTGGGGGCATTGCATAAGGGGCACTACTACTGTGGGCATTGTATAAGGGGTGCTACTGCTGGGGGCATTACTGTATAGGCCGACAAAGAAGCTGCGTTCCTGGTCCGCCCTCCGTCGCTCCACCCCTACCATCGCCGCCGCACTGGAAGCCCAGGTTCCAGACTCCCAGCTGCAGCGGATCTGGGACCAGGCCGGCTTTATTATCCCTGCCGCTGCATCGAGCTCCAGTGACCGCGGCGCTACTAGTTTAAATCTGTCGCTGATTGGCTGCCGGTCCGCAGCAGTTTTGAAATATTAGCGCCGTGGTCACAGGAGCTCGATGCGGCGGCAGGGATAATAAAGCCAGCCTGGTTCCAGATCCACTGCAGCCGCCCTCAGCCTCTTCTGCCACCCCGCCCTCGGACCTCTGCGCACCCACAGCCTCCTCCTCCGCACTGTCTCCGAGGCCCACAGTCTCCTCCACGTCACGCCTACCACAGCCTACTCATCCACAGCACCGCAGACCACCGCCGCTGCTAAACAGGTAATCTAACCTGCTGCCTTTCACTCTCCCTAGTCCCTACTGTATTCCCTTGCTGTCACTTTCCATGTCCCTGCTGTCACTTTCCATGTCCCTGCTGTCACTCTCCCTGTCACTCTGTCACTCTATAATGTGAATTTCGGCTCATACCGTGTGCTATAATGTGAATTTCGGCTCATACCGTGTGCTATAATGTGAATTTCGGCTCATACTGCGTGGTGTAATATGAATGTGGCTCATACTGTGTGGTATAAATGTGAATTTCGGCTCATACCGTGTGCTATAATGTGAATTTCGGCTCATACTGTGTGGTGTAATGTGAATTTCGGCTCATACCGTGTGGTGTAATGTGAATTTGGCTCATACTGTGTGGTGTAATGTGAATTTGGCTCATACTGTGTGGTGTAATATGAATGTGGCTCATACTGTGTGGTATAAATGTGAATTTCGGCTCATACTGTGAGGTATAATGGGAAAGGGGTCCTACTATTGTGGTGCATAATGTGTATAAGGGGTATATGGTGTGGTAAACTACACTGACGGGCACGCCCCCTTTTGCGTGGCCACGCCCCCTTGTCAGGAGTGCGCGCGCCTTCGGCGCGCACATAATTGCACCCTTCACTTTTCCATACCCCCACTTCAAAATTTCCACTTGGGTACTACTACTGTGGGCATTATTACTATTGTGTGACCACGCCCCTTTCTTTTTGAGGCCACACCCCCTTTTTGCTGCGGCGCGCGCAATACCTTTATTGCATGGGCACCGTGGGGAGGGGGGGTGAGTTCCACCACCTCTCTAGGACCACTTTAAGCACTGTGTATAAGTATATATATTTTTATATATATATATATATATATTGTCGAAGTCAGAAAAATGTCTCAATGCACACTGCCATATTTGCACCGCACACTGGTCCGTGCTGCGCATGCGTATGCTCTCCCGTGGAAGCGCATACCCGCAATAGCGTGCACTCGCACGCGCAGTATGCGCATTTACGGTAGAGTTTATGTGATCGTAGCGTGCGACTCATTCGTTACAAAAGTTCACAATTAATGTCGTTTATAGATCATGTTCCCCTCAATAGTTTCTGTAAGTTTGGTTTAGATAGAATGTCCCTGAGCGGAGGAGTCCCTCTTTGTATTGCACGAAGGGTCTAACAGGAGTCATACAGCAGTATTTGGTACCCATCGGAAGAGTATTTAATTAGCAATATTCCGGTGTTGGTTTGGAGCGTATTAATCGCTCGTGCGAATAGTTATGAACATAAGAAGTTTATGTCCATTTCTATTATTTACCCATACTCAGGTATGCGGCGGGAAACCCAGTTTCCCACCCACCTGAGCCGTTTAAACTCAGCACAGCCCACCTGTATGAATCAACCTATGACCTTTGGTTACAGTACAGGGCCGAATTCCTGTGTCCAATAAACTGAAGGATTGTAGGACCAGGAGATTGCATTGTGTGTGGGGCATAAATAGGCAGGCCGACCACATCCAGCTCTCACTCTCTCATCAACGGTTATCTGCTGATAATCGGGAGCTGGATATCGAGGCGCAGGCGATCATACCCTTTGTGCGTAAGTTCTCTCCGTAATCATTGTCTTTCTGTGAGCCAATTCCTCTCTCTCCCTCTGTGTCTATTTCTCTCTCTCTATTTTCTCTTTTCTCTCGTAACTCCCCTAGACTAAACTTTATAGTATTGTATTGTATTGTGTTAGGCCAGGATAGTATTGTAGTTTATCCCTTAGTTAGGTGTTTGGTTAGGAAGTCTTTGTTATATTGTAGTGTATCATTTGTACTGTGTTACTCTTTTACAAGTATACTAGATATAATACAGATAATAGGCTTTGGAACCCTAAAACAGTATCTGTGTATTTACTATAGTGTTAAGTGTTCACTTGAGCGTCGGTGACGCTCAAACAGCTTTGTAGGTAGTCAGGCTACACAAAGTTGCATTTACACCCTGTACTCACATTAAAGGTATTCTGTGTGTTTCGTCGGTATAAGGTTTAATATCAAGGTATAGTGTTGTGAGCGTCTGCATCGCTGGTGACCTCCTCGTGGTCTCGAGTGTATGCTACGCCATAGCGAATCATTCCCCTAGACATAACCAATAACGTGTCCTGTGATCGCTGGGCCGTGAGCGAACGTGACGCTTGAGCGTCTCGCCTACGGCTGAGCGATCGTTACGCAAATAGCGTACCATTACGGTATTTCTTAAGTAAACAGCGTACAGTGTTCTTAGCTTCATAAGGGTTGTTTATACGACATAGGAATTTAGCATTGTCAATTGGGGACTCGTCCGATCCTTTTCACATCTGCACTAGGTAGATCAGCAGACATTATCCCCCAGCAAAAGGGTGGGAGGTTGTCTCGCAGTTGCTGACGGGATAAGCGTCTGCTTCACTTAGGTAAAGAGTGCTGAAGGAATCCGGTAACCGGAAGTAAGAACAAAACGCTTGTCTTTTAAAAACTGTTTATTTGTCTTTTGTCTTGCGTACGCACGCATATATCTGCATTTCTGTTCCATTTTTCGTATATCACTATTCCTGTTTGCCAAATTTTATAGTTGATAGAAAGTGCTAAAAGGAGATTTGCTGTTATTTAATAAATAGAGGTAATAGTTAAAGAATAGAACAACACACGGCTTGTCCGAGAGACGAGGCAGCCAGTGTGCAGTGTGGATTGCGGTAGATGATCAGGGATCATCTACATTGATAAAATATATATTGTGTTACGGTGGATCCTTTGCATTGCGTACACGTGTCGCTAACAAAGACTAGCGTACGCAATCCGAAAGGCAGACGCACGCAGCGTACATTACGCAACGTAGCGTCTGGTTACGCCCACGTAGCTCAAGTTGTGATAAAGTTGAATTAGCGCAAAAGCGATAAGTAACGCACAGCGGTAGATAACGCGACGCGGTAAATAACGCAAATCTATTTTTGGAAAATCTGAAATTTAGTTTAACAGATCCTGCTCCTAATTGGTAACACTCTTGGCCTGAAGACAATTTCTGCGCAGAAATAGATATAGAAACAAAAGTGTACATGTGTTGAGTGAGTGTGTTTTGTATACAAAAGTTTATATAACTTTAAGGTGGAACCAAAAGGAAAGTCGGGTACTCGTTAAGGAACATACGTGTAAGTGACATATACGGTGGCCAGGGAGGCATCTCTGGTTAAATAATATTTGAGCATTAGAGTATAGCGGACCATAAGGTAACAAGACCAGGAGGTCATAAGGTAACAAGACCAGGAGGTCATAAGGTAACAAGACCAGGAGGTCATAAGGAACAAGACCAGGAGGTCATAAGGTAAAAAGGTCCGCTATAAAAGTCCAGTGGCACAACGCCTGGGGTGTTGGTGCAGAACCCATATAGGCCATTAAGCTCTGGCTGAAGGAATTCGCAGCCGAAATTTTCGATTCCACTGGTCGCTCCGCACATAAGATTAGTTGCTTATGTGCTGAACGATTGTACCGCACGTAATTGTGTGCATTAGTAAACCTGACCGGTACTATTTGTGTACGAAGGTCATAAACGCTATTTGTACATTCTGACGTGATTTGTGTAATTTTTTATTTTTGGAAGGGAAGTTCGCTGGTCACTCAGGAACTATCTAACAACCCCAACGTTTACTGGAAAGAGTAAGTGTCCTGCGGGTATCCCTCATATGTTCCAGTAAACTGAAGGTTCCATAGGGGCCCTGTATCGAGTACGCCAGCACCACGTCGGTGTGATCAGGTCGTATTGGTCGAGGTGGGCGAGTGAGTGGGGTACTCGGTAAACCGCCACCGCCGGCCTACTGCGGAGTAATTTGGTTGTCTGTAAAGGCTTGCTGAAAACCTTGATACAGAAAATCCAAGGAGGACTAAGCAACACCTACAGACGATGGGGGCCAGTTGCTCAGGTAGGGGGCGATCAACCCTGGTTCAGGTTGATTCTGTGAACCGACCAGTTGGGTCGGCACGATATGTAATGTGTGAAAAATATGGAATTCACACCGAATCTTTATGTGATGAATGGGAGAGAATGACTGTTCAAGACAGAGACAAGTTCCCAAGAATAGGTAGCTTCAGTCCGGAAGTGTTACAAAATTTAAGGAGGAGGATATGTCTCGTAAAATCATCAAAGAGACGAATTCAGCATCATGATTACTTACAGTTATGGCACCAGGAAGGTGAGATACAGAGAGGTTTGGCTCTGGCGGCAGGATCTGGGGCAGTCAGGAAGTTGATTGCCACAGCTCCTCCTCCACCATATATTGCAGGAGAGAAGTTGATTGCGGAGAGAAACGCACTGGGTTGTAAAACACAAACTCTTAGTAACAATGTAAATGTTAATGATGTTAACCAAATAACTCATGCAAGTATTAACCCGTGCAAGTTGTACCCTGTTTTGAACCTTCCTCAGGAGTGTGAACAAGAAGACGATTCGGCAACGATTTCAGCGCTCTCTCTAGCGGCCACCATAGCAGAGACCACAGTAGGCACAGCACCACCCACGAGATTAGTGAAGGCCCCTAGCGGAGGGATAGGTGAGGTCGTGTCAGCGGGTAAGTACGGCACCATGCATTACACTGAAACAATTGTACCACAAGTTGTAGAATCTACACAGAATGAAGTTGTTAGAATTGCTCCTGTAAAGGTGATAGTAGTTCCCAATGGGAAAACAGATGCATCAGGAGTCACACCCGTCAGGAACATTGCCATGTATTGCCCGTTAACTAGAATGGAATTGAGGACCATAGTGTCTGAATTCCCAGACCCCAGAAAGGATTTAGTGGCAAGCCAAAAATACATCAGGGATTTAGGAAACACTTTAGAGCCCAATAATAAGGATTGGCAGATAGTGTTAAGAGCTTGCTTACCTCCCAGTGTCGACTCAGTTAAATTCTTAGCTGATTGTCTATTAGATAAAGATGTACCACTTACAGATGTGTACGACCAGGATAATGTAAAAAGGATAAATTTGCAGCTAAAAGAATATTTCCCAGCCGTTGCTAAATGGAATAAACTATTCTCCATTAAACAAAAGGAGTCTGAAACGGCAGCAGAATATTTCCACCGGGCATTATCAGAAATGGCAAAATACACTGGTATAGAAGACATAAAGACCAACCCAAACCATCGAGAAGTAGCAGTATCTGTACTGATGGATGGTTTGAAAGAAACATTAAAGGCTAGGGTACAGACCACGCAGCCATGCTGGCGAGGTCTGTCAGTGTCCACTTTGAGAGAGGCTGCTGTTGATCACGACAAAAACATCACTAGGCACAGGGAGTCGCAAAGTGATAAGTTGATGTCCGTAAGTATACAGGCGCTGACCACAAGGCAGCCTGCGTTTGTACCACCGAATCCTGTGGATAAGGCAAGTATGATAACATGTTTTTCTTGTAACAAACCAGGACATTTTGCACGAGACTGTAGAGTAAGAAATGTACAAAGATCTTTTCAACCCCCTAGACAACAACACCACACACGACATTGGGAGCAGGGTCCACAGAGGCGGAGTTTTGAGCCACATACAGGGGAAACAAAAAGATATCCCCCAAACAGAGATTGGCATGCCTCTGGTAGTTCCCAGCTAACCCCCGCACAAGTAGTTGCTGCCAATGGGATTCAGGGCGGTCAGCATACCCAATAGGGGTGTGGCCATACCTGTAATCTGCAACCAGTTAAATTGATTGCCAGTCTTGGAAGCGAACCAGAGATTGCAATCAATGTGGCTGGTAAAACTTTAAACTTTCTTGTAGACACAGGGGCGGCCAAGTCAGTGATAAATTCGACAGTGGGCATGAGAACCACTGGTAGGACAGTTCCAGCCATAGGAGTAACAGGAGTAGTCCAGCACTACCCTGTTAGCAAACCAGCCGAGATTACAATAGGGCCTCTGCACACCAAGCATTCCTTTTTGCTGGCTGCATCGGCACCGACCAATCTCCTGGGAAGAGACTTACTATGTAAAATGGGTTGCGTCATTTATTGTACTCCTGAAGGTGTATTCTTGGACATACCTGAGAATCACGCTCAAGAAGTACGAGATATGTTAGACTCCCCATCAAAATTAATGTCACATTCCATTATGACAAATAGGAATCCATCCCAGGTAGAAGAGATGACATCTCAGATACCAGATTCACTTTGGACAAAAGATGGACAAGACACTGGATTAATGGCAAACGTAGCTCCAGTAGTAGTGCAAGTAAAAGATGGTAGGATAGCTCCAAAAATCCCACAGTATCCTCTGAAGCCAGAGGTGGAGTTAGGAGTTTTTCCCGTAATAGAGCGCTTGCTACAACAGGGCATTCTAGTAAGAACGTCCAGCACAGCAAATAGTCCCATCTTCCCTGTTAAAAAGAGTGGGGGGAGGGGTTACAGGCTAGTGCAGGATCTAAGGGGGATTAACAAAATAGTCGAGAGTCAGTTCCCCGTAGTGCCTAATCCAGCTGTCATCCTAATGCAAATTCCTCCCACTGCCAAATTTTTCACTGTTATTGACCTCTGCTCCGCTTTCTTTTCGGTACCTCTGCACCCTGACAGTCAATATTTGTTTGCATTCACATACAGAGGAGTCCAATACACGTGGACTCGATTACCCCAAGGTTTCATAGATAGTCCAAGTATATTTTCTCAGGCTTTGCATGATTGTTTACAGTCTTTTCAACCAGAAAGTGGATCAGTGTTGATACAGTATGTGGATGATCTACTGCTGTGTTCTGATTCATTGGAGGCATCCCTGAAAGATACGAAACAGCTCCTGTTTCATCTTTCAGACACAGGTCACAAGGTCTCCAAAGACAAGTTGCAATTATGCCAAGCTAAGGTAAAATATTTGGGACACTGTCTAACACAAGGACTGAGACACCTGACCGCTGATAGAATCCAAGCCATTAGAGACATGACACTACCACAAACCCAGCAACAGATCAGAACGTTTTTAGGAATGTGTGGGTATTGCCGTAATTGGATCCCAGGGTTTTCCATATTGGCACTACCTCTGCAGGAAATGGTCTCCTCAAACAAACCTGATCGGATTTCGCATACAGACGAATCTGAAACGGCATTTGAGAGACTCAAACAGTGTCTAACGCAGGCACCTGCACTAGGTATGCCAGACTATGGGAAACCCTTTGAACTATACGGAACAGAAAGTGCTGGGTGCGCAGCAGGTGTACTAACACAAAAACACGGTGACGCCAGCAGGCCAGTTGCATACTACAGCGCTCAGCTAGATACGGTAGCGCGGTCCCTCCCCACATGCTTGCGTAGCGTTGCGGCGATAGCATTGCTAGTGACGAAAAGCGAAGATGTCGTGCTAGGCCACAACCTCACAATCCATACACCACATGCAGTATCTGCCTTATTAAATTCTGCCCAAACCAGACATGTCTCATCAGCAAGGTTTACGAGATGGGAATTGGCATTAATGGCCCCAGTAAACATCACCATAAGGAGATGCAGCGCATTAAACCCTGCAACATTTCTCCCAGGTGTGCCTGGACAGGCACAAAGGGTGGGAGGTGAGAGTGATGGGGAAGGAGGATTTTATACAAAGGAGGATGCACATGATTGTATGGAATATTTGACCCAAAATTTTACCGCAAGGCCTGACATCAGTGACAATCCACTAGAAGATGCAGAACTCACGTTCTACACGGACGGTAGTTGTCACAGACAGTCAGACTCGGGAGACTTGTGTACTGGATACGCAGTCGTAGATGACCAAGACACCATAGAAGCGGAACCGCTAGGCCCACCTCACTCAGCCCAGGTTGCTGAACTGGTCGCCCTAACCAGAGCATGTGAATTGGCTAAGGGTAAGTCTGCCAATATCTACACCGATTCTAGATACGCGTTCGGGGTAGTCCATGATTTCGGAGCCCTATGGCGGCTCAGAAATTTCATGACGGCAGCTGGCACACCGATAGCGCATGCAGCGTATATAAAAAGGCTTCTAACAGCGATACAGGAACCCGACAGAGTGGCTGTTATCAAATGTAAAGCACATACGTATAGCCAAGACCCAGTATCCCTTGGTAACAGCCGAGCAGACGAAGCTGCAAAGCTTGCAGCTGCTACCCCCATACGGACAGACACCACACAGTTGATGGTA
Source organism: Pseudophryne corroboree (assembly GCF_028390025.1). Taxonomy (NCBI): domain Eukaryota; kingdom Metazoa; phylum Chordata; class Amphibia; order Anura; family Myobatrachidae; genus Pseudophryne; species Pseudophryne corroboree. Next base: position 852,577,701 of record NC_086444.1, on the reverse strand, counting down.
TTTAATACCATCAACACACAGAAGTTGTGTGAGATGCAGAGTTTGTGTTCCACTCAAGAGAGAGCAGTCTGGAAGGCAAAGGGATATGGCCAGGAGCCCTCAGGGCTCTGGACGGATGGACATGGTAAACCAGTGGCCCCCAGGGCATACCTTCCATGTCTGGCTGAAGCAGCTCACGGGCTGACTCATCTAGGCAAGGAGGGGATGTGCAAATTGGTAAGAGCATACTGGTGCGCCCCAGGATTCTCCTCTCATGCTGGTAAAAGAGCAATGTCATGCCTTACCTGTCTGAGAAAGAATATTGGAAAGGCAATACCTACAGAACCCTCCCATATCCCACCTGCCGGCGGCCCTTTCCAAGTAATACAAATTGACTTCATCCAATTGCCCCCATGTAGAAACTTAAAGTATGTACTTGTCTGTATAGATGTTTTCTCGAATTGGGTCGAAGCTTTTCCAGCAGCTACAAATACCGCTATGTTTACAGCTAAGAAAATTGTGCAGGAATTTGTATGTAGATATGGTATCCCTAGAATCATTGAAAGTGATAGGGGTACCCATTTTACAGGTGATGTCTTTCAAGGAATGTGTAAGTTGATGGGAATTGATAGCAAGCTGCACACTCCGTACCGTCCACAGGCGAGTGCGAAGGTCGAAAGAGTGAACAGCACTATTAAAAATAAATTGAGTAAAGTAATGGCAGAGACAGGATTGACGTGGCCAGAAGCTTTACCCATTGTTTTGTATAGCATCAGAACCACTCCCAGGTCCCCTCTTAATCTGTCTCCTTTTGAAATTCTGTTTGGTCGACAACCGCATGTCATGATTAACCCTCAGGATGATTTGAAATGTAACAATGAAGTAACTGTAAAGTACTTGATTAACATGAGTAAGCAGTTGAGGAGTCAAAATGATAATCTGAAGTTGGTGATTCCTGATTTACCAGATAGTAATTGTCATGACATTGAACCTGGGGATTATGTAATGATACGAAATTTTCTACGCTCAGGTTGTCTTATTGATAGATGGGAAGGACCATACCAGGTCTTATTGACTAGCACCACAGCATTGAAGGTTGCTGAGAGAGAGACTTGGGTCCATTCATCCCACTGCAAGAAGGTTGCTGACCCAGAGAAGTCCCGTGATAAGGAACAGACGGTAGAGGTTGTATCACTGGAGTGTCTGTTCCAGGAGGACTGAGGCGGCACCTGAGCCTTGAAGATCGAAAGCAGTTGTCGACTCCCTTCTCCCTTTTATTGTTTTTCTCCACTTCCCATCCCTTCTCCCTTGATATTTCTTTTTCCCCTTTCTCATTCTTCTCCATTTCCTCCTCAAAGATGGACTTGCCCAAAGAGACTGTGATCCGGATTTTGATGTTAACCATGATGTTGACCAGAGCAGTCTGTTCCGGCGAGAGTACCATAGAGGTCGAGAGAGGTTCTGGAATGGGTTCCGATTATGATGATGGAGGCGTAGTTTTCCAAGATCAACCAATCCAACAAGCAAAGGCGAGTATCAGAAAACGATCCGATAGAAGAAATTGTGATGGATTGTTAGCTGAGGAAAATTGTATCTGTAGGCTCTGTGGTAATCTGGTTGAAGATGGATGCATAAAGCAATGCCAATCTAGTTTTAATATCCATATGGACCGGCATCCATTGAGTGACTATCACTCTCTAGTGGGTAACGTGTTGAACCAAACAGATTGTTGGGTATGCTCTCAAGTACCTCAGGGTCACAGTAAATCAGGGCTAGTACCATTTCCTTTAACGTTAGGGGAGGTACTTGAGCTAAGTGGTGGGAGACCGGTGGACCGGAGGTTTAACATCTCCAGCCCTCCTAGTTTGAAGCTCCACCAATACCATGTGGATAGGTCCCTCATATGTTTTAACATCTCAAATCCTAGAAAACCGGGAAATTGGGAAGTGTCATGGAGCAACCTTACCATGACCTTTTCACACAGAGCAGATAGAATGCCTACAGATACAGAGCTCGTACGCCACATAGCCAGTAGAGGAAAATCTTTTCGGTATCGATATACCTTAGGAAATAGGATTACTAAAGTTGGAGAGGTATCACCAGGATACTGTGCACATATCGTACAAACTGATACGTGCATTAGACAGATGGAAGAATTAGGGTCAGGAGATTTCACCTGGAAGGTTTGTAACATGGTCATGTCCTTCTCCGTCCCTTATGTTCTCCCCGATGATGCATATTTCATATGCGGGAGAAAGGCGTACAAGTGGCTTGCCCCAAACTCTGAAGGATTGTGTTATATTGGAAAAATATTGCCTGAAGTGATGACTGTAACACATGACAAAATGAAAGACATACACCGTGGTGCCCAAGCTCCTTATACTCACACTCACTACGAACACCGAGTTAAAAGACAACTGTCAGAAAGGTTAGAGCATCCGGCCTCTGATCTTATCCATGAATCCACCGGGATTCAGGTTCTGGTAGCGTTAGATTTCACTCGTACCGCTCGAGGAGTGATGAATTATAAATACATTTCCGCACTCGCCAATTTGTTAGATAATATCACTGAAATGTATGATGACACGTTTAGATACACCGGAAGAGAACTCCAAGCTTACAAAACGGAACTAGTTCAGCATAGGATGGTTCTTAATTACCTTACAGCAGTAACAGGCGGATATTGTGTTACATTGGCAACACAGTACGGTATAAAGTGTTGCACGTATATCACAAATAACACCGAGGATCCGGTAGAGGTCATAGACCAAAAGATGGATGATATTCTGCAATTAAAATGGGAATTTCGTCGAAAACACAATCTCACCCTTGTTGCTGTAGGTAATGAGCTGACTGGTTGGGTGTCATGGTTGAACCCGCGAAATTGGTTCTCCGGTTTGGGAGAGTGGGCTCAAGGAGTCATAATGGATGTTGGAAAGTTTCTACTGTGTATCTTAGGTGTTGTTATATCTATTGGATTGATATTTAGATGCGGGCAGGCTTTGATGAGGTGTAAACAAAGTACGAAAGTGATGAGCTTGAGGAGTGAGGAAACTGTAATTAACCTGGATTTGATTTATGACCCAATGCTAGAAACCATGACGTAATGATGTAATGAGTATACGGTCCGTCTTTCACCCATTTCTATGTTTTCCTCCGAGGTACAAAGACCCACGTAGACGAAGGACCTGATGAGCCAAGGGGCCGACAACGGAAAGATGGAAAGAAGAAGAGCAGACGACCTGATATACAAGATTTTATGGACAATGCCATGGGTACCCCAGTTTCCCTAGGAACTTTAAAATCACGCTAGCCCAACATTTTTTGTAAATCCATGGACGTTGTTTGCTTTACTCACGATTTATGAGCAAAAGCACAAAGAAGAAGACTGCAATCAAACGACACCAATCAAGACCTCAATCGACGAACGTACATTAACCTGACATAGAATATCATTGCATTTTTCGTAAGTGTTCTTTATCTTCATCTCTGCAACCCTCAGGTAATAACACACATAGTCGATAGGGAATACAGGCACAGATAGCAGCAACCACATACCCCCCCAATTCATGTATCATCAACTAAAATGTGCATCCCCATTGTGTTACAACCACAGCCGAAATGAGCTCGGTAGAGTTTGACAGCCCATCCACAGACCTGTACCACAGGATAAGAAGGAATTCAAATGTATACTTCGCAATACCTCGAAGCTTGATTTACCACACGTACGGCACGATGATACATGACCCCCCCAAACATGGACTCATACACACATGCTCCTGCTTTCTCACTAGGTCATACTCTCTTCACACCTACTCCATTCTTCCTCCTTTCCCCACCATGGAAATCAATTAACCCCTGACTTACATTTTTCTCCTTAAATATTTTGTGGCAGTTATTATTGACTGCCAAAGGGTGGACTGTCGAAGTCAGAAAAATGTCTCAATGCACACTGCCATATTTGCACCGCACACTGGTCCGTGCTGCGCATGCGTATGCTCTCCCGTGGAAGCGCATACCCGCAATAGCGTGCACTCGCACGCGCAGTATGCGCATTTACGGTAGAGTTTATGTGATCGTAGCGTGCGACTCATTCGTTACAAAAGTTCACAATTAATGTCGTTTATAGATCATGTTCCCCTCAATAGTTTCTGTAAGTTTGGTTTAGATAGAATGTCCCTGAGCGGAGGAGTCCCTCTTTGTATTGCACGAAGGGTCTAACAGGAGTCATACAGCAGTATTTGGTACCCATCGGAAGAGTATTTAATTAGCAATATTCCGGTGTTGGTTTGGAGCGTATTAATCGCTCGTGCGAATAGTTATGAACATAAGAAGTTTATGTCCATTTCTATTATTTACCCATACTCAGGTATGCGGCGGGAAACCCAGTTTCCCACCCACCTGAGCCGTTTAAACTCAGCACAGCCCACCTGTATGAATCAACCTATGACCTTTGGTTACAGTACAGGGCCGAATTCCTGTGTCCAATAAACTGAAGGATTGTAGGACCAGGAGATTGCATTGTGTGTGGGGCATAAATAGGCAGGCCGACCACATCCAGCTCTCACTCTCTCATCAACGGTTATCTGCTGATAATCGGGAGCTGGATATCGAGGCGCAGGCGATCATACCCTTTGTGCGTAAGTTCTCTCCGTAATCATTGTCTTTCTGTGAGCCAATTCCTCTCTCTCCCTCTGTGTCTATTTCTCTCTCTCTATTTTCTCTTTTCTCTCGTAACTCCCCTAGACTAAACTTTATAGTATTGTATTGTATTGTGTTAGGCCAGGATAGTATTGTAGTTTATCCCTTAGTTAGGTGTTTGGTTAGGAAGTCTTTGTTATATTGTAGTGTATCATTTGTACTGTGTTACTCTTTTACAAGTATACTAGATATAATACAGATAATAGGCTTTGGAACCCTAAAACAGTATCTGTGTATTTACTATAGTGTTAAGTGTTCACTTGAGCGTCGGTGACGCTCAAACAGCTTTGTAGGTAGTCAGGCTACACAAAGTTGCATTTACACCCTGTACTCACATTAAAGGTATTCTGTGTGTTTCGTCGGTATAAGGTTTAATATCAAGGTATAGTGTTGTGAGCGTCTGCATCGCTGGTGACCTCCTCGTGGTCTCGAGTGTATGCTACGCCATAGCGAATCATTCCCCTAGACATAACCAATAACGTGTCCTGTGATCGCTGGGCCGTGAGCGAACGTGACGCTTGAGCGTCTCGCCTACGGCTGAGCGATCGTTACGCAAATAGCGTACCATTACGGTATTTCTTAAGTAAACAGCGTACAGTGTTCTTAGCTTCATAAGGGTTGTTTATACGACATAGGAATTTAGCATTGTCAATATATATATATATATACTGTGCAGTGGGGTCCGGCACTCCTCGTCCCTGCTGGGTACCTGCTCCGGTGCCCTCCTTAAGCTGTGTGAGCTCAGTATACGTACAATGGCAGTGGCAAACGCAGGATTTGCATGGGGGGGTTTCCAGAACTGGGTGGAGCCAAGCACGGGGGTGGGGATTGAGGTGACCCAGTATATGATGGGTCCGTAAAACTAGTGTGTCTGTGTGTCTGTGTGTGTGTGTGTGTGTGTGTGTATATATATATATATATATATGCATATATATATATATATATATATACTTATCTACACACATATATATACACCGTATATACACCTCTATATATATATATATATATATATATATACATACACACACACACATATATATATATATATATATGTATATATATACATACATAGCATATTGAACATGCATATACGTATATACAGTACACATATATATATATACACCCATGTTTATATATATCATATGTGTGTGTGTATTTATATGTATGTATATACATGTGTATATAATGTATGCACATGGATATATATGTACTATAATTTAAAATAAAGTATACTTTTATTAAGCACTTATAAGTACCACCAGGAAGACAGTAGGCATAATAATAGTCATGCAGAATAAAAACGAAAAAGAAAAAAAATTATTTTTTTTTTTTTTAGTGAGGGGGGTTTCTGGGTACTCAGAAACCCCCCCTGCGCGCGCCACTGGGCACTACAGAGGGGGTATTATGTGTATATGGCACTATACTGGGGGCATTGTGTGTATCTGGCACTATACTGAGGACATTATTTGTATCTGGCACTATACTGGAACATTATGTGTTACTGGTGCTATATTGGGGGCACTATGTGTATCTGTCACTAAGCTGGGGACATTATGTGTATTTGACTCTATACTGGGGTATTATGTGTAACTGGCACTATACTGTAGGTATTATGTGTAGATGGCTCTATACTGGGGGCATTATGTGTACCTGACACTATACTGAGTACATTATCTGTATCTGGTACTATACTGGAACATTATGTGTACCTGGCACTATACTGGGGGCATTATGTGTCTGACTCTATACTGGAGACAATATGTGTAACTTCCACTAACTGTGGACATTATGTGTATCTGGCATTATGTTGGCATTATGTGTAAGGGGCATTACTGGGGGCAATATGTGTAAGCAGCTATTACTGTCGACATTATGTGTTTTGCCTAGGCAAAAAAACGCCCCTGCTATTGCATAAGATGAATTCCCATTCATCCTAAAAAATAGCGAAAAGTGCCATTCCCTGTCCCCCCGGTGGCTGTAGGCCATTGGGACATTCAAGATTCACCTGTTTGTTTATATTCTGTTCCTGTATTTCCAGGCCTAAGCCTGGCCATGCTGTTGTACAGTGTCTGCTGCCAGTAAAAAGACATGGTGCTTCACCAGAACACTGCCTACGGAGTTCTTATTTCCTGTACCCATTTTACAAGATAAATTGTTTTCATCAATATTGGCCAAAGGCTACAATGAGCTGGCTGGTTGCTAAGCAACAGATTAGTGGCACAAACACAAGGCAGTTTATAGCACATTTATGAAACATTGCCTCTCAGCAGTGGCAGAAAAGAAAAGTGGCGCAAGATGGAATATGTTGGCTATTAATAAGGACATGCCCAGTTTAACAAACCAAGCACTTCAGCGACAGGGACTGAAGTACTTTGTTTATTTGGGCCCCACAAAACAACCTACCACTGGGCTTAAGGCAGCTAACAGTGTTTTTAATCCTCTCTACAGTTGGAAGAAGTCATTCTCATCCTCATCATCACCTTCATCAGTGTTACCATCATCTTCATGCAATATTAACTCATCCCTGCTGGAATCCACTATTACTGAAGTCTCTGTACTTTGGGCCCAATTCAGACTTGATCACTGTAGTGAGAATTTGCAAGGCAGATGATTATTGATGGACTGTGCATGCTTATTCTTCGTAGTGCACATGCGCAAGGTCAAACTGCGAAAAAATCCAGCATCTTTTTTGATCGTTAGGCGTATGCAAGTTGATTGACAGGAAGCCGACATTTGGGGGTTGTAACTGGCCATTTTCTGGGAGTGTCTGTAAAAATGCAGGCATGCCCAAGCGTTTTCAGAGAGGGTGTATGACGTCAGCACCGGCCCCGAACAGCCTATTTCTATTGCACTGTAGCAGTAGGTCCTGGGATATGCAGAGACTAACACACACTGGAAAAATCATTTGATGGTGAGTTGCAAATGGATTTGCAGCTGACCGGCATTCGCAGAAATTTTCGCAACGCATACACAGACTTGCTCTGGGCAGGTATACACTCTGTCTGGGTGGTTACTATCTGATTGAAAACCTCTGCAAATTTTCAGAGGAGCGATCATGTCTAAATTAGGCCCCTTGACATAATTGGCGGGAAAGATCTTCCTCATGGAATTTGTAGTTCATTTTTATGAACAACAGTTTTCCACATTTTGAGGAAGTAGCCTCCTACGACGAATGCTCACAAGGTTTCTGGATGTGCAAAAAACTCTTTTCGAGTACACACTGGAGGCTTAAGAACACCAAAGCAAGTTTGTACACTGTGCTACAAATAGCCTTTTTTTCCTACCATTAGTCAAAGAGACTGTCTTACATGCTCATTTGTACACTGTCATTCAAATAATCCTCCACCATTCTATGGATGGTTACTGTATCAGATTGAGTCATGGTAGAGGTGTCATTAATGTTGGCCAATTCTTTGAGACCTGAACAAATGTCAAAATGTAGTGCCACTCTGACGGGCTGGGTGGCCTTATCCTTATAACCAGTGGGTCACTGGGAAAAGGTTGGTATTTTCCTGGCAGCAGCTGTAGCACTAGTACTTGGTTGATGCTCCTGCTCTTCTATTGACTGATTGTGATCCATAGTGACTCACAGCACTTATATTATTAACATGGTGGTGCAGCAGCTACTGAACATTATTATAACACAGGTCAAATGCTTGGCCCTGAACACACACAAGTGATAAAGTCAGTTATTACCTATAAACATTAAGCTATATTCTATTACGGACTAAGTACGCTATTGGCGCACTGAGTACCGTAAGGGTACTTAGCGTTGCAGACGCTAGGCCGTGGGCGCGACACGCACGCTCACGGAATGTTACACAGTAACCCTTAGTAACAACACACCGTAAGGGTATGCTTACACTTTAAACCTTGGCAATGAAATACTATAACGATGTAATGCTTATTAACCTTGATAATATGAAAAGCTGTTTGAACGATTGAGACGCTCAGAAAACCCTTTACAGTAACTAGTGAAAACACAAGACCTGGTTTGGATTTAAAAACCACTTAGGCTCTAACACCCTCGTGGATAATTCTTTTAGAGTAAAAAAAGGAAAACAGTACAGCTTATACACTACAGAACTGACATCAAAATCTAAACAGAATAACAAGGAATAATATGAACAATAGCGAACGATCGCAAACACAAGCAAACAGAATGAGTACACAATGAGAACAAATGGCAAACACAGAGGATAACAAAATGGCTACAGAGAACTTACACACGTGGGAATGATTCGCAAGCGCGTCCTGGATCCAGCCCTCAGCCTTCAATGTGAAAACCTTGCAGAGAGAGTGAGTGACTGGACAGGCAATGGTGGTCTTTATATACACAACATACAGTAACAATACAATGGTCCCTATAATCTCATGGTTCATTGGACACAGGAATGTGTCTCTGCATTATAACAAAAGGTCATAGGTGGGTTCGAACAGGTGGGCTGTGCCTTTCTCCAACTGCTCAGGTGGGAGGTATCCTCAGGATTCCCGCCGCATGGATAATGAACAGCAAATACAGTAAATGTCTATAAACTACTTTTGTACATAACTATGCGCAGGAGCGAGCAATCTCTTCCTAACCAACACCGAAATGTTACTATTAAAATACTCTACAGCTGGATACTAGACACCACCGTTCAACCTTTATCTGACCCTTCCTATCATGCAAAGAGGAATCCCTCTGTCCAGGAACCGTTTAAACTAAACATACTTTCTGACATTGTTAAGGGGAATATTCACTATAAAACACACTATGTGGGTTAAATATGTTATGATCGAGTCGCACGCTAGACGCTTACAAACTCTACCGTAAATGCGCATACACCGCGCGTGATCGCCGGAGCGATCTTACGCAAATTGCGGATATGTGCACGCACGGCAGAGCGTGCGCACGTGCAGCGGACATGTGCATGAGGGGTTAGTACAAGGCATATGTATCAGGATATTTTTAGACTTTGACAGTCCACCCTTTGGCAGTCAACAATAACTGCCACTATCTAAACAATTAAGCAGAAAAATATATATTACCATGAAATACCTTATTATGATTGGGAGTAGGGAGGAGAGGAGAAGGTGGGAAATGTATGACCTAGTGAGATAGTAAAAAGCATGTATGTATGAAATCCATGTCTGAGGGGTCATGTATCATCGTGCCGTACATGTTCTAAAAATAAGCTTCGAGGTATTGCGAAGTATACATTGAATCCTTCTTATCCCGTATTAAGGGTCTGTAAGTGGGCTAACAAACTCTACCGAGCTCTTTTCGGCTTTTAATTCCAACAAATGGGGTGCACATTAGTTGATGATACATGAAGGGAGAAAATATGTGAGTGCTAATATATGTGTCTATATCACCTGTCGACTATGTGTGCCACTACCTGAAGATAGAAGAGATGAAGATAAGAAACATGCGTTATAAATGCATTTGTATGAATATATATATATATATATGGTCGTCCTTGGGCGTCTGTTGGAGTCTTGTTGATGTCTTGTTGAAGTCTTGTTGAAGTCTTGTCCGGATTGCTGTATCTTTGCTGTGTGGCAAGCAAAGCTCTTCAAGTGTCCATAAAAATTAAAGTCTCTAACAGTTCATCAAATGGCTGTGACAAAGTTCATCAATGGTCTGTATAATGGGTCATCAAATTCTTCTTCCGAGTCGGTGTCTTTTTACCTTGGAGAAAAACAAAGGAGAAACGGGTGAAAGAAACGGACCGTGGAATCACGTCTTATCACAACATTGTCTCGATTGATGGGTCATAAATTAAACTAGTTGTTGTTACAATGCCCTCGCTCCTCAAACTCATCAATTTGGTACTTCGCTTGCAATTCATTAAAATTTGAACACATCTGAATATCAAACCAATCATTATGACAACTCCTAGGATACATAAGAGGAATTTCCCTACAGCAACGATAACATTTTGAGCCCATTCTCCTAAATCTGAGAACCAATTGCGTGGGTTCAACCATGATACCCAGCCGGTCAGTTCATTACCCACAGAAGCAAGGGTAAGGTTGTGTCTCCTTCGTAACTCCCACTTTAATTGCAAGATATCGTCCATCTTTTGATCTATGACTTCGGTTGGGTCCTCAGTGCTGTTTGTGATATACGTACAACACTTCACACCATACTGAGTTGCTAGGGTGACACAATACCCTCCTGTCACTGCTGTGATGTAATTGAGAACCATCCTGTGCTGGATCAGTTCCGTTTTGTAAGCTTGCAATTCTCTCCCAGTATATCTAAAGGTGTCATCATACATCTCGGTGATATTGTCTATCAGGTTCGCTAGCGCGGTAATATACCTAAAATTTATAACTCCTCTGGCGGTATGGGTGATATCTAGCGCGAGCAGGAGTTGAATCCCGGTGGATTCATGGATCAAATCAGAGGCTGCATGCTCTGTCCTATCTATAAGGTGTCTCTTTACAATGTGTTCGTAATGGGTGTGAGTGTAAGGAGCTTGAGCATTGCGGTGAACGTCTTTCATTCTATCATGGGTAATGGTCATTACTTCCGGTAACACTTTTCCAATGTAACACAATCCCTCTGAGTTTGGGTCAAGCCACTTATACGCCTTCCTCCCACATATGAAATATGCATCATCGGGGAGGACATATGGGACAGAATATGTCATCACCATATTACAAACCTTCCAGGTGAAAAATCCTATCCCTAACTCTCTCATCTGACTAGTACACGTATCAGGTTGTATGATATGCGCACAGTATCCTGGTGATACTTCTCCAACTCGCATGGGCCTACTTCCTAGAGTGTACCTATATTGGAAATATCTTCCACTGTTGGCTATTTGGCGTATAAGCTCTGAGTCAATGGGCATTCTATCGGCTCTGTGTGAGAATGTCATGGTTCGGTTGTTCCATGTCACTTCCCAATTTCCCGGCTTTCGGGGATTGGAAATGTTAAAACATGTTAAGGACCTATCCACATGGTATTGGTGGAGCTTCAAACTAGGAGGCCTAGAAATATTAAATTTCTTGTCCACCGGTCTCCCACCCCTTAATTCAAGTACCTCATCTATCGTTAAAGAGTATGGCACTAGTCCTGACTTTCTATGACCTTGAGGTACTTGTGAGCACACCCAGCATTCCGTTTGGTTTAAAACCTTACCCACTAATGAGTGATAGTCACTCAATGGATGACGGTTCATATTGATATTAATGCTGGACTGACATCTCTGGATGCACCCGTCCTCAACTATGTTGTCACAATTTCTACATATACAATTCTCTTCAGCTAACAAGCCTTCACAATGTCTGTTAGTGTCATGGCTACCAGATCGTTTTCTGATACTCGCCTTTGTTCGGTGATTGTGTTGCTCTCGGAATTCTACGAATCCATCCTGATCATCAGAACCCATTCCAGATCCTTTCTCGACCTCACTGGTATTCTCACCGAAACAGACTGCTCTGGTCAACAACAGGGTCAACAGGAAAACACGGACTGCAGTCTCTTGGGGCGAGTCCATCTTACAGGAGGAGAAAGAGAAAGTTGTAATGGGGGTACCGAAAATAATTGAAGGGAAAGAAAAATGTTACGATAATTGTCCTATAGTCTTGTTCTTCTTGCTCAGATATCGTCTCAACAGTGCTGTCTCTCAGTCTTCCCAAAACGAACACTCCAGTGATACGATATTCTTTCCGACTCAGCGATCTTTCTGTAAGGAGCATAAATCTTGCATTACCATTTGTCTAACTGTTGTGTGACATACCATCCGTTAAACATGAAAGAACAAAGAGAGAGAACAATAGAAAAGAAACATTGTAAGATTTCCGTTCACCATTAGGCTGTCACACCAACATGTCCATTGGTATCTCTGCACAGTCTCCCCCACCAGTATTTCCACTCTCCACCCTTTGTGTTTGGCCAGACACAACGATGCTGGTAAGATATACTGGGGTTGGGTAGACCTCTGAAAAGACCAAGTAGACATGTGACGTTTGAGCTGTCTTGTGAACGTCAGAGATGAAAAGGAAATATTTAAAGATAAATCACAGAGTTTACCTGGCCGCCCATGTGTCTACAAGGAATGACCTACCAATTACATCGACTGTAAGCTCAGGCTTACTATCGAGGCTAATAATCAACTTCACTGGCTGCAAATTACAGGTGCGGCCCAAAATTTTTCCTATATGATCCCTGATTACAATTACGTGCGTTATGTCGTTGTCTAGGGGGTTTATATACCTTATGTGGGTCTCTAAACATACAATTCCGTGCATAATGCCCTTCCCTCTGGCAGTTATAACATGTTATCACATTTGACTTACCCACAGGGGTCTGGGGCTTAGGCTGAGGTGGCTTCGTTGTAAGGGCTTGTATACTTATTGTCATTTGCTTACCCCCTTGTGACTCCCTGTGTCTTATGATGTTCCGATCATGTTCAATAGCGGTCTCTCTCAAAGCAGCCACCGACATACCTTTCCAATTAGGTTGAGTGGTCTGTACCCTTGTTCTCAACACTTCCTTTAAACCATCCATTAATACAGAAACCGCTACCTCTTTATACTCTACAATGTGAGGTGCAATTGTCTGTGCATAACATACAATACCGTACTTACCTGTGGACACGACCTCACCTGACCCTCCGTAAGGGGGCTTGACTACTGCCTTTACCGATTGGGCCGTGCCCACCTGGGTGTCTCGTATGATGGCTGCTGGAAAAAATGCAGACATCGTGCTGGGCTCACTTTCTTGCTTGTAATCCTGAGGGAAGTTTAACATGGGGTGCAACTTGCACCGGTTAGAATTTGTACATTTATCAGTTTTACTTATATCATTATTACATTTATTACGCTTACTATTATCATCATTAATACATTTATTAAGTGCACTATTATCATCATATCCCAGTATGCCATTCTCTGTAGTCATTGTTTCTCCAGTTGCCATCAGTTTCCTGCTAAGATGGGAACCAGCTGCTTGAGCTAATCCCCTTTGTATCTCCCCTTCCTGTTGCCATTAATGTAAATAATCATAATGTCTAATCCGTTGCTTCCCGGATTTTATCAGACATATCCTTCTCCTTAAATTTTGCAAAACCTGAGGATTAAAACTGCCTACCCTAGGGAACTTCTCCCCATCGTTCACAGTCATACGTTCCCACTCATTGCATAAAACCTCTGCGTGTGATCCATATTTTTCACACATTATGTACCTCGCCGACCCTGCTGGCTGCGGAATAATATCAACCTGAACCTTGGTTGATCGTCCCTTACTTGAGCAACTGGCCCCCATTCTTTGCAGGTATTGCCTTCTCAGCGAATTCCTACAAAAACCACGTTCCCAGAGGTAAGGCGAAGGTGAAAGTCCAACGAGTGCCTTCACCCACTCTCGCCCACGTCGACCAATATGCCCACACACTGCTTCAGCGCTGGCGTACTCAACCCAGGGCCTCTATGTAACCTCTATTTACTGGGGCGTGTGGGAGTATGCTACCCTCCCCAGTAAGTATCAGTTGCTGAAGAATTCCTGAGTGATCAGCGAACCTCCCTTAAAATAAAAAAAACCTACACAAATCACGTTAAAGTGTACAAATAGTGTTTATGATCCCGCAAAGCGTTCGCAAATTGCGTAATGGGTATCAAGGTAACCAACTAATGCACACAATTACATGCGGTACAGTCGCACTGCGTATAAGTAACTATTACTTATCCGCAGAACGACCAGCGGAATCGGTTGTTTAGGCTGCGAAACCTTCAGCCGGAGCGTATTCTCAAAACGGGCCTATATGGGTACTGCGCCAACCCCCAGGGCTGCGCTCACTACCTCTGACCTTTCTTAAGTCAGGGTCTTCAGAACTTCGTATAGGTACTTTTAACGGATTTCTGACTTTCGCGGACCTTCTGGTCTGCTGTAACACTAATGCTCCTTTTACCTTATTCACTGTTAACGTGAGATGGCCTTCTCCCACGCCACCACGTGTTCACTTCACGGGTATCCTTCTATGAGATCTCGATTTTTCCAGGGTTCACACCAAAGAAAACTTTACTTGCATACACACGCTCTTTCACTTCATATATACTTTGATTTTTCTATACAGAAAATTTCTTTCATTCAGGTAACACAGGCTAATCCCAGAGGTAATGCAACGAGAGGAGGATCTTTTTAAACTAAATTTTGGAAACTGAACAAATTTGTGCTATTATCTTGTGGCTTCCGTATCGCCTACTAAAACAATGCTATCGTGTGATTTGTATTTAGTGGGCGTATCCGTACGCACGTTGCATGATTTACGCCACGTGTGTAGGCCTTTGCGTTGCGTATGCTGTCTCGCACTTGGTCAGAGACACGTGTACACAGGCCGGATACATCCACAGTAACACAAATAACACGCTTCTATAAATGCAAACGATATTTAACTATAATCGTTTACCAAGCACCACACAGTATCTCCTGTATAACCTTTATAACTGGGTCAGGCTGCGTGTGTGTTTTACAATTACTCCCTTAAGTATTATTTTTACTTTTAACTAAATAGCAACAAATTTTCTCAGCACGTGATCAATGCTAATGGCAAACAGAAAGGTAGATATGTGAAAATACGCAAATGGAAATACAGGTGTGTGCGTGTGTTGCGTGCGCAGTTTTCACCAATACAGAAATTTAAACAGATTTAAAAGACAATAGCTTAACGTTCTTACCTTTCGGTTCCGGATCCCACCAGCATCCCTACAAACCAAGCGGAGCAGACGCTTATCTGATCAGCACTACTGTATCCCCAACCACCAAACGGCTAACAGGGGATACTACCTTCCCACCCTTTGCTGATGGATAAAGTCTGCCTGGTTCCGCTAGGTTGCGGATATGAGGAGGCCCGGATGAGTCCCCCAATTGATAAAGTCAGTTATTACCTATAAACATTAAGCTATATTCTATTACGGACTAAGTACGCTATTGGCGCACTGAGTACCGTAAGGGTACGCACTTAGCGTAGCAGACGCTAGGCCGTGGGCACGATGCACGAGCGACACGCACGCTCACGGAATGTTACACAGTAACCCTTAGTAACAACACACCGTAAGGGTATGCTTACACTTTAAACCTTGGCAATGAAATACTATAACGATGTAATGCTTATTAACCTTGATAATATGAAAAGCTGTTTGAGCGATTGAGATGCTCAGAAAACCCTTTACAGTAACTAGTGAAAACACAAGACCTGGTTTGGATTTAAAAACCACTTAGGCTCTAACACCCTCGTGGATAATTCTTTTAGAGTAAAAAAAGGAAAAACAGTACAGCTTATACACTACAGAACTAACATCAAAATCTAAACAGAATAACAACGAATAATATGAACAATAGCGAACGATCACAAACACAAGCAAACAGAATGAGTACACAATGAGAACAAATGGCAAACACAGAGGATAACAAAATGGCTACAGAGAACTTACACACGTGGGAATGATTCGCAAGCGCGTCCTGGATCCAGCCCTCAGCCTTCAATGTGAAAACCTTGCAGAGAGAGTGACTGGACAGGCAATGGTGGTCTTTATATACACAACATACAGTAACAATACAATGGTCCCTATAATCTCATGGTTCATTGGACACAGGAATGTGTCTCTGCATTATAACAAAAGGTCATAGGTGGGTTCGAACAGGTGGGCTGTGCCTTTCTCCAACTGCTCAGGTGGGAGGTATCCTCAGGATTCCCGCCGCATGGATAATGAACAGCAAATACAGTAAATGTCTATAAACTACTTTTGTACATAACTATGCGCAGGAGCGAGCAATATCTTCCTAACCAACACCGAAATGTTACTAATAAAATACTCTACAGCTGGATACTAGACACCACCGTTCAACCTTTATCTGACCCTTCCTATCATGCAAAGAGGAATCCCTCTGTCCAGGAACCGTTTAAACTAAACATACTTTCTGACATTGTTAAGGGGAATATTCACTATAAAACACACTATGTGGGTTAAATATGTTATGATCGAGTCGCACGCTAGACGCTTACAAACTCTAGCGTAAATGCGCATACACCGCACGTGATCGCCGGAGCGATCTTACGCAAATTGCGGATATGTGCACGCACGGCAGAGCGTGCGCACGTGCAGTGGGCATGTGCATGAGGGGTTAGTACAAGGCATATGTATCAGGATATTTTTCGACTTTGACACAAGTTTTACCAAAAAAACCACCAACTTTTTTCTATTTATTAACAAATGACAACAACTTCACACTGTGACTCACTCATACCGATTATATTATTTACATGGTGGCACAGCCTGGCCATAAACACACACAAGTTTTAGGGTTTTAACAAATGACACAACTTCACACTACTACTCACATTGGTTATATTATTAATGCTGTGACACAGCTGTTTTCTTTATTTTTTATATTTATTTTCAACACACTGCTGCATATCACTGTGCTTATTTATAATAATGGTGGCATGCACCAGTGTACACCAATAAAGGGTTAATGTTGCATGCCAGGCCGTGATAAAAAATTAATAAATCAGTGTGTACCAAGGCTTAATGCTGCACCTGTATCTGGGCTGCACTGCAGAAAAAAAAAAAACAAAAAAAAACCACACCACTAGTGTGCACCAAGGGTTAATGCTGCAATTAAGTTGCAGCAGCAGTGTGACAAACAGACAAAATACAAGTGCATCCCTCCGGCGATCGTGTGTGAAATGGCGCCCTAATCACCAAAGAAGGAACTTATATTGAATCCCAAACACGCGAGATATGACGCTGGGAAGATGATATTATGCCTTGTTTTTGGAGTTCAGGTGGGCTTGGTTCTCAGAGAATCAAACCCGCTAATCCCTAATATCTGTAAGTAAATTAAAACTGTAAGGATTGTGTCTGCGCAAAGCAATTTTTTTTTTTAGAAATATACTTCTGGACTGTTTATGAACTATGGAGACAAAAAGCATTTTTCAGAATTTTGTCTGTTTGTTCTGGCATCATGCAAAAACCAGGGTCGGATTCAGCCCTTGGGGGGCCCAGGGCACACAAGACAGGGCCCCCGCCCACCAGCAACCACCCCCCTCAGGGGCAAGAGCAGGATTCGTAAGGGGGAGTACCCTTTGATGCATGCACGTGTATTTGTGTGTGTTTATATATATATATATATATATATATATAGTCAAATACACGTGCATACATACATACATAGGCCCTCATTCCGAGTTGATCGGTCGCAAGGCGAATTTAGCAGAGTTACACACGCTAAGCCTACGCCTACTGGGAGTGTATCTTAGCTTCTTAAAATTGCGACCGATGTATTCGCAATATTGCGATTACAAACTACTTAGCAGTTTCAGAGTAGCTTCAGACTTACTCTGCCTGTGCGATCAGTTCAGTGCTTGTCGTTCCTGGTTTGACGTCACAAACACACCCAGCGTTCGCCCAGACACTCCTCCGTTTCTCCAGCCACTCCTGCGTTTTTTCCGGAAACGGTAGCGTTTTCATCCACACGCCCCTAAAACGCCGTGTTTCCGCCCAGTAACACCCATTTCCTGTCAATCACATTACGATCGCCGGAGCGATGAAAAAGCCGTGAGTAAAAATACTATCTTCATTGTTAAATTACTTGGCGCAGTCGGAGTGCGAATATTGCGCATGCGTACTAAGCGGATTTTCATTGCGATGCGATGAAAAATACCGACCGATCAACTCGGAATGAGGGCCATAGTACATACACACCCACCCACATACACAAACACATTACATAGAACTCATATACCCACATACACACACATACATACACATAAAACACATACATATCCACGAATAGAACAAATACACATATATAAAGTATACACAGATAGAACAAATACACACATAGAACACATTCTGTAAACTTACACTAAAGCCTGCCCTGAGGAAAGGGGTGAAGATGCTGCAACCAGGACATATTGCAGGGAGCAAGGGGCACAGTTCACCATTAGGCCCCGCCCACACGGCAAAAATGCCGTGATTCGCGGCTCGTCGGAGAGGGGGCGGAGTCAACATGACAACAATTATCTTATATTTGCTCTGTCTCCTCTGCTCCGACGCCCGAAACGCGACATACCCCCGAACAATGCCTGACACCGGCAACAGGAGCTGCAGCAAGGAGGAGAAGACTACTGGCTGCTGGGGAGGGAGGATTGCGCACTGCCAGCGGGTGTGTGATGTCCCGCTCGCGGCTGTGAGTGTGTCTCCCTCCCCCCTCCTAACGGGCAGCTTGGATCAGGGACTTAGACAGGGCAGGCAGCAATCTCCAGCCTCCGCTGCTGCCAGGAGAGCTGCTGCTGGCGGCGGAGGCTGGAGAGGGGACAGCAGCACCAGAGCAAGGCAGAGCAGTTTTGGCTGGGGGGCCCCTTATGACAGGGGGGCCCGGAGTACTGACCCCCTGGACCCCCCCTTAATCCGGCTCTGGCAAAAACTACTTGATGAATTTGGATCACATTTTCACTGTTGTACAGTTTAGTTACCTAGAAAGAAACTGAGTATGTATGAAAATTGTTGTTCCGATCACTCTTCTGCGGTTTTGACTCCACCCAAGTTATGCGACCGAACTTGACTTCTTTGCAGGGATACATAATTGAGGCAGATATTCTAATGGCGTGTGGTGCAGGTGAGACTGTTTATACCACGTAGACCCCTTATCCCCAACAATTTTACTTTTCAATTCAAGCGTATGCAGTTTCCTGCAAGCGTCTGCTTTACTATGACGATCAAAAAATAGCAGGGGCAAATGCTCAGGGCTGCAGGGGTAGATCTCTGGACCAGCTTCTTCCCCCGTGGGTAGCTTTGCATGGCTTGTTTAAGAGTTAGTATCCCCAAGCATCTTTTTGTGTTAATCCCAGAAGGAAAAACTGCAAATATTGTTTACGAAGAAATTTTGTGATCAATGTGTACACTATAAAATATACATCACAATATTAGATGACACTACTGTCTTTGTAAAATTACTTCCACTAAGCAATAACAGACATCCATGTGAGGATAGATAGATAGATAGATAGATAGATAGATAGATAGATAGATAGATAGATAGATAGATAGATAGATAGATAGATAGATAGATAGATAGGGAAAGCAGTTAGCTTCCTGAAAGGCAGGATCCCAACGGTCGATACACCGATACTGGGATTCCGAAGCAGGACACAATCCTGCCGTCTACATACTGACGCCGCACAGGGTACCGAAATCACAAAACTGGCAACCGGTATCCCGTTCATCCTGACAGTGGGACGCACTGGCGTCCTGTCATGGGGGGAGGGGGTTACGTTTAGGCAGGTGAAGGGGGTTAGGGTTAGGGTTCAGTTTAGGCACATAGAAGGGAAGGTTAGGGTTAGGCATCAAGCGAGGAGGGTTAGGTATAGGCAGCAGGGAATGGAGGGTTACGGTTAGATACCAACCGGGAGGGTTAGGCAACACCCAGGAGGGTTAGGTTTAGGCACCCACAAGGGAGGGTTAGGGTAGGGGGCAGAGGACGGTCAAGGGAGTTCAGAGGGGGCGATAGATAGATAGATAGATAGATAGATAGATAGATAGATAGATAGATAGATAGATAGATAGATAGATAGAAACAAAAATAGAAACAAAAATAGAAACAAAAATAGAAAACTTTTACTAATATTCCAAGTATAACTGGTATTGATCAAAATATCTAGCTACACATCTATATCAAGACCAACGAATATCAAAACAGTGGTGAAATACTGCTTTATCATTTACCAAGGATGGCTAGAATATAACCAAATGTACATTCATTTCTCAGGTTTATTAAAAACAGTGAACATGATGAGCACGATCTGATTGAAACCCTTAAATCCAAAGATATAAATCAGCCATTAAACCAAAAGAGAGCACTGAATGCCCCCTATTTTCATTGACTCTTTAGGAGTTAGTCTGTTAACCCCTTCTTCCTGGCTGCAACTCTTATCTAGTTTACAGTCATTTCATCTGTCGCAACATCCACACGTAAAAACATAAAATACCTAATTAATGCACCTCTATCCTTCAAGATTATAATTTTGAAATGAGATTAAAGAAGTGGAGGAACTATGTTTACATCCATTTTACATGGCAGTGGCATGCTTTTTGGATATTTAAAGCTCACTACACACAAGAAAGCATGCATTGACCTATGTAATAAAAACTTTTATGCATCAAACTCAACATAAAATAGAGTTACTTACTTTTTCACATTCTTGTTTACTATAAAACTGCAAAGGGATGCAATCAATTTGTTGGCTGTCAGGATCTCGGTGGCCAGGATACCGATGCCGGAATCCCGACGCACAGTGTCCATGACACCCATAGATCTTGACAACCGGCATCCCACCAGTCAGTAAATAGTATGTATTCCAGTGCATAGCCGTGCGCAGCTAATTTTATTAGGGGGTGCACCGCCTTTTGGCCGTGTGTAGCACCGCCTTTTGGGCACATCTAGCCCTATTTTACATTCTCTTAGTAAAATCACATGGCTTAATCTAATTTATTCCTAGTTCTTAATAATACCAGTAGATATAATACACCCGAGAGAAATAATGAGAAACATAATTGTGCGACCACAGGCCGGTACTGACTGTCCACTACAGCATAACCCTGAGTTCTAGCTGCCGCTGCACCCTATCGCTGCTTACACTTACCCAACTTATCCCTTACCCAGTAGCGGAACTAAAGAGTGGTGGGCCTAGGTGCATATGCATTCCCCACCCCACCCCTTGCACCCCCCAGCACCTACACCCTGATTTTGAGCAGACCACTCTGAAAAGTACAGGAGAGTTAGGGGACCAAACATTTGAATTTTAACATAACACAAGTAAAGTTTAAAATTTACACATGTGCCATCAGAGCCTTATTTGCCTGTTTCTATGCCATCAGATTCTCTATATATGCAGGACACCAGCATTTGTCACACATGTCCCCATGCTCAACAGCTACTGACAGTAGTGCTCCTTATTCACATTATGCCACCCAGGATGAGCTGAAATTCACATTACGTCAACCAGTATGAGACGAAATTCCCATTATGTCACACAGTATGAGCCAAATTCCCATTATGCCACAAGGTATGAGCCATAATTCACGTGATGCCACACAGTATGAGCCAAATTCACATTACACCACATAGTATGAGCCAAAATCACATTACGCTACACAGTATGAGCTAAATTCACATTACGCCACACAGTATGAGCCAAATTCACTTTACGCCACATTGTATTAGCCAAAATTCCCATTATGCCACACAACACAGTATGAGCGGAAATTCACTTTACGCCACACAGTATTGCCGAAATTCACATCAAGCCACATAGTATGAGCCAAAATTCACGTGACGCCGCACAGTATAAGCCAAATTCACATTACGCCACACAGTAGGAGCCAAAATTCACATATGCCACACAGTATGAGCTAAATTCACATTACGTCCCAGAGTATTAACTAAAATTCACATTACGCCACACAGTATGAGGCGAAATTCACATTACACCATACAATATGAGCCAAAATTTATATTACACCACACAGTATGAGACAGAATTTATATTACACCAAACAGTATGAGCCAAAATTAACATTATGCCCCACAGTATGAGCCGAAATACATGTTACGCGACACAGTACGTGCCTCAGAAAACTTATGACAAATGCCCCACTGGTGGCATAAGTATGACAGCAACAAAAAACAATTATACTTCCAATGCTGATGTCACATCCATATGTATTATTTATTATTTTGCACATTTTGTTTCATGGGACCTCTAATATTGTATGTATGATGTTTGATAGATTTAGCCATATAACTGTTAATATAATTGCTAATGGAACCCAAGATTTCAGGAATAGTGACTTACAGTCTGTCTCAGTGACAGAGTCTCTGCTGAACTGCATCAACAGAATGTGTCCTCCTGTGGTGGCTCTGAGTCCATGAGAGGAACGCTGCCTGTGGCCGCACACAAGGATTGAGAGCATGGGCGGGAGGAGAGCGTGGTGGCCGGGGGGAGAGGGCGGCAGCTGGGAGGAGAGCACGGGTGGGCGGACACGTAGTATGACATCATCACGTCATCAGTTGACGTCAGTCCCCATTGTGAGGCCTCCAGCACATAAAGTACATTCAGCAATGTCAGCATATATTAGCGGGTGCTAGGCGCAGCAGTATGGGGAGGCACAGGAATGAATTTCAGGATCGGCGATCACTGTGCTGCAGCAGGCAGTGTGGGGGGTGCCGGACATTAGGGGGTGCCTGTGCACACCAGACACCCCCCGTGCGCACGCCTATGTTCCACCTGAAAAAAACTGATTTCGAAAGAAAAACATACAAATTTAAAGTGACGAAAATAGTGGTCCTAAATTGGTCATTGACTGGACTTTGACGTGATGCCTTTACTACATCCAGACAGATAAAGAGTAAATAGAATAAAATTATTATTAACTGAATGCAGTTGGTGCCAGGGAAGGCCTACAATGACTGAAATTGGAGGTGTCAGTTTTCTCATGTAGCTCTCCCTCTGGATAATCAAAAGGGAGATTCAGTCTTGAAGTATTCCTGTCAGAATCCTATTGCCATTAATGACCGTTAGGAAAATTGGAAACTCAAGGAGGATATCAGATTGTTTTGGGGGGATTTTCCACATTAGAAGATAAGCTTAATTTCACCAGTTATTGATAACAATGGGGGTAATTCAGAGTTGATCGCAGCAGCAAATTTGTTAGCACTTGGGCAAAACCATGGTGGTCATTCCGAGTTGATCGCTCGCTAGCTGTTTTTAGCAGCCGTGCAAATACTAGAGATGAGCGGGTTCGGTTTTACTCGGTTTTACTCGGTTCTCAAAACGGCATCTAATTGGCTCACGGATGTCACGTGTTTTGGATAGCCAATAAGATTCGGTTTTGAGAACCGAGTAAAACCGAGTAAAACCGAATCCGCTCATCTCTAGCAAATACTATGCCGCCTCCCACTGGGAATGTATTTAGCTATAGCAGAAGTATGAACGAAAGGATTGCAGAGCGGCGGCAAAGTTTTTTTGTGCAGTTTTAGAGTAGCTCAATACCTACTCAGCGCTTGCGATCACTTTAGACTGTTCAGTTCCTGTTTTGACGTCACATACACGCCCTGCGTTCGCCCAGGCATGCCTGCGTTTTTTCGAACACTCCCTGAAAACGGTCAGTTGACACCCAGAAATGCCCACTTCATGTCAATCACTCTGCGGCCAGCAGTGCGACTGAAAAGCTTCGCTAGACCCTGTGTGAACTACATCGGCCGTTGTAATAGTACGTCGCGCGTGCGCATTGCGCCGCATACGCATGCGCAGAAGTGCCATTTTTTTGCCTCATCGCTGCACAGCAAACGAATGCAGCTAGCGATCAACTCAGAATGACCCCCCATGTGCACTGCAGGTGTGGCAGATATAACATTTGCAGAGAGAGTTAGATGTGGGTGGCTTATATTGTTTTTGTGCAGGGTAAATAATAGCTGCTTTATTTTTACACTGAAATTTATATTTCAGTTTGAACACACCCTAACCAAATGTAACTCTCTCTGCACATGTTATATCTGCCCCCCCCCCCCCCCGCAGTGCACATGGTTTTGCCCAACTGCTAACAAATTTGCGGCTGCAATCAACTCTGAATTAGGCCCTATGGGGGTCATTCCGAGTTGATCGTAGCTGTGCACAGCTACGATCAGGCACTCAGACATGCGGGGAGGACGCTCAGCATGTCAGTGCCCCCCCCCCAGAAATGCACAAGCATCGCACAGCGGCAATGCTTTTGCATTTGAGGAGTAACTCCCGGCCTGCGCAGTTCCTGAGGCTGGCCGGGAGAACCTCTTCGCTGCCCGGGTCGCATCGGCTGCGTGTGATATCACGCAGCCGCCGTGGCCCCCCCAATGGTCGGGCCACGCCTGCATTGGCCAGACCGCGCCCCCTAAACGGCGGCTTAACACCGCCGTCCAGCCACCTCCCACCCAGCGACCACCTCTGCCTGTCAATCCGGCAGAGGCGATCGCTAGGCAACGACGGCCTTTGGCCACCTGGCATGTGCCAGCGCACTGCGATGCTGGTGCATGCGCTGTTCTAACCCGATCGCTGCGCTACGATAAACTGCAGCGAGTGATCGGGTCGGAATGACCCCCTATATCCGTGGCACACTCCTCTCCTGCACACAGTGAGATGCTTCCAGCCAGAAGCAGACAGGCTATATGCCTTGTAGTTGGTAAATCTAACATTAAATAAAATCCGGCCCTTCTTACTCACCCGCCTCCTCCTGAATGTGCTATACAAATTAACCCAGGGTTGATCTGAGCATCCCCATCTTGCTTAAAACTTGTCCCCAATCCCTTCCATTACATGTGCACATCATGCACCAGGTGTACTCCTCGTATGGATCACTTCAGACATCAGGCAGGCTCTGTGTTGGCAGGTTCAGCAGTCACCAATTGATCCTACAGCAGTAAGATGCTTGGACAATGGAGACCTGACCTGTCTCAGCCTCAACACAGAAGGAGTTTCATGGGAGTCACCTCCCCTAGTAAGCAGAAACATCATTATACTATAAATTATAATCGTATTTTAGTCATATTATTGCACAAGTCTGTAACCTGGTCCAGCAGTGCATTGAATTTCCAACACATGTAGGTGCTGCTTCCCTTTTTAACCCTTCATCAAGGGCAAATTCTGTAAATGTGGGAAAACGAAAGGTGCAAAGTTTACAGTGTCAAAGTTCTTGTAGTATATGAAAGCTACAGGAAGTAGGGGGGTTGGGAGGTGCACTGACTTACCCTAGTAACTAAGACTTGCTGATACAAAACCGGTGTATTAACAATAAAAATATTATCTAGAATAAATGGTTTGCAACAACCAATAATTATATGCAACAGTAATAATGGTACGGCGGTGCTCCCAAAAGTTATATTAACAGAAAACAGATGTGTAGAGCACAGAAAACTCTATTTGTTGGGACACTCTTCTGATAGATAAAACTTAACTTTTAATCACATATGAAAATAAGACTCACAAAAAATATCACACACAAATAACAATTAGTAAAAATGAAGCATAGTTTGTAAATACCCTTATCACTTGACAGCTCTAACTATACCAATCCTATTTTTGCGGGAAATAATCGTTTAGGGCCTGTAATCAATATCTCAGATGTTCAGAACATACAATTCAAAGTGCAAAAAGAGGTGAATAAACCATTATGAACACAAGAGGCGATATAGCTCCATCCATAGGCATTATATAGTAGTTATAGTATCACTATAGTAATGGTATGATGAAAGAGTACATATAATGTAAATCTGGTTTCTGCCTTTGGATGTTTTATCAAAGAGACATTGGACGACCAATGAGAGTGCCAATATGATTTGCCTTGATCTAAAAGATAATAGCTACAATCTGATTGGTTGCAATGGGCAACATCACCACTTCTAAAAACGCAAACTGCTGCAGGAGATGTTGGATTTGCCAGTGTGTGCTGGGGATGTCCAAATAGAGACATTTCTAAAACTGGATTAACTATGCCTGAGTATCCACTTGTTGCTCCATTCTAACAACAATGTATTTAAGTGCATATCTCTAAGAAATTTCCTGTAGGAGATATTTGTGACCAGAACATTACTATGAGAAATTCACAATGATGTAATGTATCAAATTCAGTCAGTCTAGCTTGATGCTACTCACTACAGAGGTTTAACATAGTGTTGGTGTTCACCAGGAACCCCTACAAGGAGATGGGGACTTTACTGCTGACACCTCAACAGTCATAAACCCCGATATAAGTACCAAACGTGACTGGATCGATGAAAATGACATATGAGAATATCTGAACTAGGGAGCAGGAATGGAGGAGCTGCATATCATGTATATGAATTGAGGGAAGAATCCAATAACAGGTGCCAACAGTGTCATAGTAGCAAGCAAAGCCTTGAGTACTGCAATCTGGAAAGTACTCAGCAGGTTTAAATATCCTGTTCAGTGATGAAGAGGGGGCTCTTGTCTGGGCTCAGTCATGTGAAAGACTGGTGTGTGACATCATCATACAATAGATCACAGGTTCTCAAACTCGGTCCTCAGGACCCCAACAGTTCATATTTTCCAGGTCTCCTCTCAGAATCACAAGTGAATAATTATCTCCACCTGTGGATGTTTTAAAATGTGTCAGTGAGTAATGAATACACCTGTGTTCCTGCTAGGTGACCTACAAAACATGAACTGTTTGTGGTCCTGAGGACCGAGTTTGAGAACCACTGCAAGAGATGATGGAACATGATAGGTGTGTATTAGTGCAACAGAACTGTGAAATAGGTAACCTTATGATGTGTAACCATTTATAGTATACATCAACAATACAATAAAAATGCAGTGACTGGCCATCATGACACAACCTATTTTAAGTATAGGGAATAAACTGTACTTCCAGTACCTCAGAAGAGTTTTAGTATTCAAAGGAGAAAAAGATGCTGTACCCTGCAAATATTCATAACATTGAAAGGCTGAGCTGGTTGCCAAAAGGCAGACTGCAATATGGTCATCGGATGTGGGTCGGTAACCAGATGGGCAATATTGTACCAGTGAATAGACTGAAGCAGGTCAAGAGAAGCCAGAGTCAGAACCAGGAAGATGTGGGATGCAGTATCAGAGTAGTAGACAAAAGGATTGTCAATGGGCTAGGTCCTGCTACAGGTAAGTAGCAGGAAGATCAAATAGGCAAGACAGTGGAGTGTTAGCCTAATACTATGGCAATGAAAACACTGCCAGAGCAGTTTAAATAGTCTGAGCCATTCAAATTTGTCACCACCGTGAAGTCTGTGTGATCTCAGTGGTCACATGACCGCTATTACAAAACTAGCAGAGAGCTGGGAGCCAACACCCACAGAACACAAAAGAAACCCACAGAGACCAAATCTCACAAAAGTGGGTGCCAGATGTCCCAATGCTTGCACCTACCTACAGGGCACCAACATCGAGGTGTGACATGGCATTACTCCCTCCACTAGGGGTGGGGACTGAATACCCACAAAAGGCTTACTGGGAAATTTTCTTAGGAACTTGAGAAGAAGAAACATATGATGATTTTACCCAACATCTTTCTTCAGAGCCAATCATCTAAGTATTGGACAGATCCTTTGGAAATTCTGGACTCTAGAATATGTTTTACTTCATATTTCTACTGATGATCAACTGGGGTAGCAGAAGGAGGACTTCTGGAAAAGGAAAATCGATTAATAAACAAAGGTTTCAGAAGGAACACATGAAAGCCCCTGGGAATATTGAGTGTGTTTAGGTGTTTAGTTGAAAGCCAAACCCTGTCTCCTGGTTTTAACAAGGGAACTTTCCTTATCTTCCTGTCAGAAAATAAAACAAAAAACTTGTAGCACAAAGCTTTGCATAGATTCCTTTTCAACTCATTCCATATCTCAACAAAGTGTTTGATGGTTTCATGGACTGGCCAGTAGGGGTACTGACTGACAGGACAGTTAGGACAGGATGGAACCAATTCTGGATGTAAAGACAAAGACTGGAGGATTCATGATAAAGGTTATTATGGGTGAATTCAGCCTATATCAGCAGAAAAACAAAATAATTCGATTTGCTGGAGATGAAGATAAAGATACTGATATTTTTTTCTAGATCTTGGTTCACCCATAAGACTTATTTGTTACACTGATAATGGTAAACTTAATAGAAGCTTTATTTGACATTAAAGCATTTGCAGTGGGCTTTACAGAACTTGGAAATAAATGGAAATAAACTGTACTCCCTGGTCAGAAACAATGGGGGTAATTCAGACCTGTTTTTTCACAGCCTGCGATCAGGTCCAAACTGCGTATGCGTATGCACCGCAATGCACAGGTGATTCAGATGACTGCACTGGGCATCGGTGCATAACGACGGGATGGTGCGAAAAAAGCGATTGCACGGGCGATCGCAAGGAGATTGACAGGAAGAGGGCGTTTGTGGGTGGCAACTGACTGTTTTCAGGGAGTGTCTGGAAAAACGTGTCCAAGCATTTTTAGGGAGGGTGTCTGATGTCAAATTCGGTCCCGGACAGGCTGAAGTAATCACTTCGGCTGAGTAAGTCCTGGGCAGAGACTGCACAAAATCAGTTTGTGCAGCTCTGCTACACATGTGTTCACACATTTGCACAGCTCAAACACCCTCCCCCTGCAGGAGGCGACTATCTGATAGCAGGACAGCAAAAATCGCTGCCCAGCAATCTGGTCTGAATTACCCCCAATGTTCTTAGGGAACCACTGCAGCCTAAAGATATCCTTGATGAGTACCAGAATGTCGGGATGTGAAATATTTCTTGGCAGCCTGTTATACCTGTGCTTAGCACAAGATTTAAACATCAAGCTCTTATATGAGACAGATGGCCTCCAGAAACTTTTGCCCACTGTAATAGCTTCAACATAGTTCTGCTGACACAAATAATTTTCCAAGGTGGAACTCTCAATCTCTTATGTAGATTAAACAAGTGGGATCCAAGATAGTTTTCTAATCAAAAGAAGCCTCCTTGCCAGTGGCACAAAACGAGTGGGACAATGCATCAGCTTTAAGATTTTGTTTACAAGGCCAGAATGTAATGACCAGGTTAAAACAGTTGAAAAATAATGCCCTCCTGACCTAGCAGTAATTTAAACAATGCTCAGTCTGTAAGTATATCAAATTTTTATGAACAGTGAAGACCATAACAGAGAATTCAACTCCTTCCAATAAATGCAGCCACTCTTGAAGAGCAAGTTTGATTGCCAACAGAACTTTGATCTTCCATAGCATAGTTTATTTTGGAAACAGAGAATTCACAAGGAAAATAATCCACAGGAGTACCATTTCCCAGCTGAGTCCTTATGTGAATGGACAGTCCCAACTTTAACGGTGGAAGCATCCACTTCTAAGAGGAAGGTTAAAGATCTGGTTGCCTTAGATACTGTATGTGCTGGCATGAATAGTTGCTGAAGATGAGAGAAAGTGTACTCCACTTAAGGAGTACATTTTTAGTAACCTGAGACTTTCTGGTAAGGGCTGTGATAAGAACTACTATGGAGGTTTAGTATCTGATGTACTGCCTGTAGAAATGGCAAAATCTTAAAAATCGCTAAATAGGTTGTAACCCCGTAAAGTGAGGCCAGTTGATAATCACAAAGAGCTTCTCCAGAATTTTTGGAAAATGGCTGGAGCATTATATAACCTGGGTGGCTTAACCAGATATTCATAATGACCATAACACTGTTTTCCATTCATCTATAGATCTTGTCCTTATTAAATTGTAGACCCCTTGCAGGGCTAATTTACTAGAGACATTTATTCAATCAGCTAATTCAAATATTAAAGGGAACAGGGCACAATCCTTCATCATAATAGTATTCAGCCCTCTATAGTCAATGCAGGGTCTAAGACCACCAACTTTCTTTTTGGCAAAGAAAATACTGAATGTATTTTGTAATGGCTTGAGTCTCTGGAAAGGACAAAAGGAATACTCTGTTGGAAATTATACGTGTGCAAGTGTTGATTGTAGAAATATATAAGCACATAGCAGTGCATTGCTCAAACTATGAGCAACCCAGCTACTTAACCAATGCTGTTGGTTTACTGAAAGATAGCAGGTACAGCTGTATTCACTGCTACAGACTGGTTCTTATGGAGAAGAGCTTCAGCAAATTGGGGTTTCATACAGATAACCAGCTGGTGAATGTATACTGCATATGGTTAGTGGTTCTTGGATGCTGGGCCAGCTTTATATGTAGGCAATAACTAGGTCTCTCATAGGAGATAAGTAGGAGACTTCTGCCACTCACCATATCAAACCACAGTCCCAAGATGGCTCCTGCACATGTTTAGTGGGGGTTTTACTAGCTGAAAACACCTCTGATGGCAGTCTGCTCCCCAGGACAGGTTTGATGTTTACACCAATCAAGCATGGGAGCATGTAAATGTAACCAAGGCATGCCTAAAATTATTGAGTTCACAGCAGCGGAAAACATGAACAGAAAGTTGATTTTGGTGTTCAGATTACCAACTACTCAAGACAAAGTTTTAGTCTTATGGTGAATCATAGCCATCATCTCTGATTAGACTGAGAGGTGATTGTAAAGGTACAGTTTCAACTCCATATTCCAACTATCTCGGCTGCAATGAAATTTCCATTTGCCCCAATATCCTAAGGCTAGTACACATCAGCAAGTGCATACACACTTGCCGATACAGCCAGGACAGGCAGAAATGTGATGGGGGGGGGGGGCAGTGGGGGGGAACGACAGCCATGCTGCATCTGCAGCATGGCTGTCGTTAACGAGGACCTCCCTTGTCTGTACATGTTCAGATGAGGGAGGGGGGTTAACGACATGGAGTGTACACACTGGACGAGATTGTGAAAGATCTCGCTCAGATCGGCCATTCAGAGCGAGATCTTTCAAAATCTTGTCTAGTGTGTATGGGGCTTAAGAAAGCATTAATGGACATAGTAGACTTAAGGGTAAATTGTTGGTCCAAGTTTACAGTCTTGTACGTGTTTAGCCTGTTTTTCAAACTCGGAGCTATACTAAAGCCAAACACAGGAGTAAAATCCTGATTTGAACTGCAAAACATGGCCAGCCAACTGATTGGCTGAGAGTGATCTGTCTCTTAGACAATCAGTGGTCTACTTGCAATTGCTGATTGGCTTACAGGTATAGAAGTGGGTTCAGTCACTTTCAAGAGAAGAGTATATGTATATAGAAATAGTGCTTCTGCTTTCTCTGCTTGGGGTTGCATTTTTTTGTTTTGCCAAGCCTGAATACCTGAAGAAAAGGATTGATGTGCAACAAGTATGCCTACTGGACATGGGGAGAAGGTGAGACTGTACAGTGAGTGTGAGTGTGGGTGAGTGTTTATTAAAGGACTTAAACATTCAATGTGTGTGTGTGTGTGTGTGTGTGTGTGTGTGTGTGTGTGTGTGTGTGTGTGTGTGTGTGTGTGTGTGTGTGTGTGTGTGTGTGATGTGTTTATTGTAATATTTCCTTTACAGGGGACTATAGGTGTCAGTGGGCTCTTAATTCAATGTATGCTGGCACTTGTGGTTCCACAAGTGCCAGCATATGGGGCAGTCTTGTTGGGACCTATAGCCCTACTGTAACGCTCAACATTACTTTACATTCTATCTTTCACTACTATTACCCCTTGCCCAGGGGTGTGGGGGATAGTCCTGGGCTTCAGCCTAGGCCTGGGATATTCTCCAGAGGGGGACCCCTTTATTGTGAGAGTACCTACTTCCCGAGGAATCCCTGACCTGGGCTGACTAGTTGGAGGGGATAACATTTTGACCAGGGTGACCCTGTGAAGTGTGTCCCCTGACTGTGGTATTTACCCCCTGCTAGTTGACACTGGTGCTGGTTCTTTAAATACGGGGGACCCCTATGCAATTTTCCCGTACATTTTTAGGAACTTGGGGGCAGATTTATTAAGCCTGGTGAAGTGATAAAATGGAAGGTGATAACACACAAACCAGTCAGCTGCTAACTGTCATTTTTCAAACCCAGCCTCTAACATGGAAGTTAGGAGCTGATGGGCTGATACACTATCACTTTCCACTTTATCACTTCACCAGGCTTAATAAATCTGCCCCAGGGTCGTCTGTTTGGCCCAGTGTTGGTTATGCTTTTTAGGGGGAACCCCATGCAAAAAAATCAGATTTTTAACACTTTATTTATACTGACACACACAGAAGCACTGCACAGATCACACTGATATGTTCAGCCTTCTGCAAAACATGCTGCTCACAGGAAGGTCTATAGAATTCGGGCACACCTCGAATGAACTTGCACAAGACTAAACATGATTGCATAAACCATCTGCCAAACACAATCCTTAATAAATTTGAATATTTGATCTCTAAAAATAAAACTACAGCATGGATCAACATAATTAACATTTGTTTCAATTCAGTTATTCACAAATAAGAATATGAAAAAAACAACAACATACTGGAACCGAAAGAACTACCCCAAATAGTGGCCTTTTTATAAATGCGCTTTCTCTTTGCTTGTCACTTGTATTCCTCTTCTGGGGCATGTCTTCACTGTCCAGCAATAGAAGTGTACCTACAGTACCCTGATATCTTTGCTTCATTGCTGAAATGTCTTGGTGAAATCACTCAGCGTGCACCACAGTTGTCTGGGAGGAAGTCGAGAAAGTGCATTTGGGGCCAATTCAGTAAGGATAGCAAATTCTGCTAATTAGCAGAATTTGCTATCCTTTTGAACACATGCTGGGGTCCGCCCAGCATGCTGACCGGCGCCTCCCCCCTGCAACAAGCAGAAATTGCGATCTCCTCGCAATTTTTGCTTATCAGCAGAAACTAAAATGACTCCTGCCGGCGCCACTTAGCTGCGACCGCAGGAGTCCCGGCACCATCTTACCTTTCACGGCGGCTGTGTGTGACGTCATGCAGCCGCCGCAATGGCATCCCGGACACGCCCCCGTTCGCGCCACACAGCCCACCATTCGGGTTTCCTTGTCCCCCACAACACTCCATTTCCTTCCTGAAAATGGAGCGTTGCTGCCCCCCTACCGCCCCGCGACCGCCTCTGCCTGATTGACATGGAAGAGGTGACTGCATTTTCTGTGCCCCCCCGCAGAAAATGCGGATGCATGCGCAGTACGGCTAGCTGCGCATGCACCCGCGGCACCCCGCAAAATTCCGGCCGGATCGCGATTTGCGATCCAACCTGAATTAGCCCCTTTGAGCGGTACAGTATGTTGCAGCCTAATTCATGATACTTTTCTAAGTTTTTCACAATCTCAACATAGTTTCCAGATCTTCTGTAACCCAAGAAGCCATATACCACACCTTTAAAGGCTTCACAAGCTGCTTTTTCATTAACCTGGAGGCCTTGGTCAATGTTTTCATCCTTTAGAAGTTAACGTATTTGCAATCCAACAAAGATTCCTTCCTTAATTTTAGTATCACTCAGAACTGGAAATTTTTGTCAGCAAAAAGTGCAAATTTTTGCCAGCAATGTTAACACATATAGGGGGTGATTCCGAGTTGTTCGCTCGCTAGCTGCTTTTAGCAGCATTGCACACGCTAGGCCGCCGCCCTCTGGGAGTGTATCTTAGCTTAGCAGAACTGCGAACGAAAGATTAGCAGAATAGCGAATTGAAATTTCTTAGCAGTTTCTGAGTAGCTCCAGACTTACTCTGCCATTGCGACCAGCTCAGTCCTTTTCGTTCCTGTTTTGACGTCACAAACACACCCAGCGTTTGCCCAACCACTCCTCCGTTTCTCCAGCCACTCCTGCGTTTTGCAACTCGAACGCCTGCGTTTTTCCGCACACTCCCATAAAACGGCCAGTTTCCACCCAGAAACACCCACTTCCTGTCAATCACACTACGATCAGCACAGCGATGAAAAAGCTTTGTTATGCCGTGAGTAAAATACCTAACTTTTGTGTAAAATAACTAAGCGTATGCGCTCTGTGAACCTTGCGCATGCGCAGTAAGCGGCTAATCGCAGTATAGCAAAAATCGGCAATGAGCGGACAACTCGGAATGACCCCCATAAGCCCAAACTTACCAAGCCTTGGAGAGTGATAAATTGCACAGTGATAAAGTACCAACTGATCAGCTGCTAACAGTCATTTTTCAAACAAAGCCTATAACATGGCAGTTAGGAGCTGATTGGTTTGTACTTTATCACTGTGCTATTTATAACTCTCCAAGGCTTGATAAATCGGTGCCTTATTTTCATCATGTTTTTTAACATAAATTATAACCACAAAACATAAACAAATGAAAGGAACTTCAGTCATAACCTTCACCTTGATGCAAGCTACACACAGACAATAAACAAAACATGGCCTACAATGACTAAGCATTCCTGTATTCAGGTTTGCCAGCAGCCAAAGTTCCCTAGTATTAAACAAAATACCCCTACATTATCATAAACTATTTTAATGCTGGAAACATTTTCACTTTTACACAGTGATATTATCATTATTATTATTATTATTATTATTATGATCCTCCATTAGTTATTTGGTTCCACAAGGGGTCTGCTATGCCTTTCAAAGGGATCCGGTCTCTAGGTCGACAGTAGCTAAGTCAACACTATCTAGGTCGACTACTATTGGTCGTGTCAAAGTCTAAAAATATTGTAATGCATACCCCATGTACTAACCCCACACACATGCCCGCTGCGCATGCACTTATTCCGCCGTGAGAGCGCATATCCGCAATTTGCGTAAAGTAGCTCCCCACGGCCATGCGCCTTAGCGCGTGGTATGCGCATTTACGGTAGAGTTTGTGAACGCATAGAGGGTTATTAGAACATTACATATTTAACCCAAATAGTGTACATTTTAGATATAGCTCCCATGTACTACATCAGCAAGTATCAACAGTTTAAATGATTCCAGAACAAAGGTATTCATCTTTGCAGGATAAGAGGGGACAGACTAAGGCTATAAGGTGATGTTTGGGATCCAGCTGTAGGGTATTTTAAGGGAAACATTCTGGTGTTGGTTTGAGGAAGATCGCATGTTCCTGAGGATAGTTAGATGCAGAAGTGGAATATAGATATGAACTGTGTTTACTGTATGTTATGTATGTGGAGGGAAAGAGAATGAAAATCAGTCACACATAAATTAAATCTCCCAGAGACTAGACTACAATGGCCTTATTTACACTAAGCTTTGAGATTCTATGAAGAGGGCAAACACCTTTGTTTACTAAGATGGCCAGGTTTCTATTTAGAACAATGAGTGATGAGTTGTCATTGTCTCACCTGAAAGGAAGGGACAAACAGGTTGACAATGCCCAGGAGCCAAGGCTGTTTGGAAGATCAGAAACAATAGCTAACCACAACACAAAACCAGACAGTTAGGAATTTAAAATATTACCATTCCTAGTCTAAAACCCATGGAGATAAAGGTGTTCATTTATATATATGTAATATATATATATATATATATAGATGAATAAATATATAAATCCTAACAAATTGTAATAGCAGGAGTATGTGTGTACGTATGTATATGTATATATATATATATATATATATATATGTATATATATATGAATATGTGGATATATGTATATCTTGAAGATTAAAATAGATAATCTTATCATGTGTGGAATCATATTGTTCAGAGTCACGTAAGCATTAATCTGGTGGGAATAAGAACATTATTAAATCTTACCTCATTAAGTTATTAATAATACCAGATTTATGATTAATGTGATGGGTTTAACTGATCATGGGGTGGGAACTCAGATGTAAACAATAGAAACCACATCTCAAGTCCTAGCCATCGCCCACTTCTTGAACTGACCAATGGTCCCCGGTGCACAGGACATGTCCCACCCCCTAACCAATGGAAGAAGAGCACACAGTGTCTATTGTATTATGTCTTGATCTACTGAATAAAGAGCGAGCTGCAGGCCAGGTCACTATCACAGACTCTTAACGCTTTCAACCTGATTAGCGGAGGACCGGATCCGGGAAGCGCTAGCGAATATTCACACGTATGTACATTGACTGTAGCCATTATTCTGTTTAGATTTATCTTGTTAGCCTGTAGTGTATAATTTGTACTGTTTTACCTTTTGAAATAATCCACGGTGGCTTTAGAACCCTGTGGTTTCAACTTCAGAACGGTGTTGTGTCCTCACTTTCCTGCAAGGGTTTAAAGCGTATTTAACTGTATAAGGTTTATAAGTATTGATAAGGTGTATGCACTGCGGGTACTTTATACCGTCAGCGCTACTTAAGGTTTCAGGTGTAACATCATTGCAGAGCTTTGCTGCATAAGGTTTAAAGTGTAATCATATCATTGCATTGTATAACTGTATAAGGTTTTAAGGTGTATTAATTGGGTGCGAACGCACTGCGTGTACTTTGTACCCACAGTGCGGCGTTTGTACGCTAAGTGCGTACACGGTACGGGACTCTGTGCGCAAATAGCGTACGAAGTACGTAGCGTGAGCTAGCGACCGCAGCAGCTCCATGGTAAAGGTGTGTTTAAAGGTATAGCTTTGTGTTGAAAGGTAATATTGACATTATCAATTGAGGGCTCATCCAGTTTTTCCTCATACCCACAGCCTAGCAGGTTACAGCAGACTTTATCTATCAGCAAAGGGCGGGAAGGTATCCCACACAAACCTTCTCCTGGTTGGTGGATACACTAGTGCTGATAAGATAAGCGTCTGCTCTGCAAGGTTTGTTGGGATGCTGGTGGAATCCGGAAGGTAAGAACGCAAAGCTATTTTTAAAGTCTGTGAATTTCTGTTTGGCGCCAAATGCGCACACAATACAAGCATACACCTGTACTCTGCATATCTGATCATATTGTTGCAAAACAAGGTTCAAATGAGTCATATTGTGTTTGATTCAGATTGAATTGCTTATCTGTTAAGTAGCGTAAAAGTACATGTAAAAGTTGCTGCAAAAGCCTTGATATGGTGTTTTTTTTTTTAACTCAGGCCTAAAATAACTTCAGGGGCTTGCATGGTGTGTGATTTCTTTGTGACAAAGGAAGCCGCATGGTCTGTCCTCCATTTTGGACTAACCACATGGCTTGTCCACCATTTAGTGTAACCCTCAGGGATGTGGAAGGGGGAGGAGCAGCGGCCATGTTGGGAAGGTCATTTTTTCTAAATGGCTGATTTTCACTGCCCGGAATAATCAGCCATCCTTGGTCAAAAAGAAATCACCATTTATGAGTTACCAATGCATTTATTTAACCCATGCCATAGTCAATTACAAATAGTTTCAGATGGGGCTTAATGAAAGTTAATAGTAAGATGAATACTTGATGTAAGAAGTACACACAGATATTAAAAAAAAAAGTTTTTTTTTATCTCTAAGATTCAGTTAACTCTGCTTGCAATAAGATAGCCATTGAAATGCAAATTAACCCGTGTAACTGCTTTTTCCTAACAGTGAAAAAAAACACCTTTACAGGCAACCAATAGCACATAGCATTCATATGCAAATTAGAAGCACTTAATGGGTAAATGAGTCTCAGGAGACCAGTGAATGGTACATATATATAATATTATAATTATGTGTATATTTATATCAGTGTATGTTCTGCAAGATAGCTATCCAATCTGAATCATACCATTTGAATTATTGATGATTATTAGATTCATTTTGACCTGTACTGAAAATTTTTTGTTGCTATTTAGTTTAAATATAGAGTTAATATTTAAGAAATAAGTGTAAGACGCACATGCAGCCTGGCCTAGTTGTAAAGGTTTATACAGAAGAAACTGTGTAGTGTTAAGTGAGCGATTATAGTTAATACCGCTTACATTTATAGAAGTGTGGGATTTGTAGTACTGCGGATGTACGGCCTTTGTACACGTGTCTCGGACAAAGTACGGGACTGCGTACGCTACGTAAAGGCCTACGCTACGTAAAGGCCTACGCACGTGGCGTGTTTACGCAACATGCGTAAAGGGTACGACCGCTAAGTACAAATTACACAATAGCATTGTTTTAGTTTAGGCGCGAGACGGTAGCCACGCGATAATAGCACAAATTTGTTCAGTTTCCAATATTTAGTTTAAAAACCTTTTTTACTGTATTACCTCTGGGGAAAGCTATCAGTTAACAGGAAAATATATTTTTCTGATCAGAAAACTATAGAATGTTAGTGTGGGCTGAATAAGGTGTGAATGTATTGAACCCCGTTTGGTGAACTTGGTGATCTTGGTGAAGCTTGGTGAAACTTGATGAAACTTGGTGAAGCACGGTCTAGGTGAATACGTGCAACGGAGTGTGATAAAGTTTTCGTGGTATTATGCTCCGGCTGTTTTGGAGCACAGTGTGGAGACTCCAGTGATCCTACCACTTATAGATAGCAAGTGTCTATGAGCGGTACGATTGGACCGCGCGGTTGTATGAGCAATACGTGACACAACGTGATACGAAGTTTTGCATATTTGTGCGTAAATCTCGTCATCATACGCGTTATAGGAAGCACATGCAAGCGTGATTTGTGTAAAGTAAAGTTTTGGGGAGTTTTCGCTGGTCTCTCAGGAAAATCTCCAGAGGCAGATATTCACTGGGTACAGTAAGTTACTCTTAAAAGGCCCAGGGGATATAGGTCGAAGTAGGGCCTGCAACGGCTACACGTGTCTGCTAAATAAGGCGGATCCGTGATACTCGGAGCAGAAGAAGTTAGTGGAAGAACTTTGAGGACTTCCACCGGTAGACTACTGTGTTTGGTGCATTGTAGGAAGTTTTCCCGTGTTAAAAAGGTCCACAATGGAAGCCAAGTGCACAACACAGGGACGTTCCTCAGTCAGATTTCAGATTTCAGACTGCAGATTTCAGACCCAGGGGGTTAGCTCGGTTAGTAATGTGGGGGAAGTATGGTCCCCACACTGAGACCTTTTGTGATGAATGGACACGAATGACTGTGGGGGATAAAACACCATTTCCTGGGATAGGTAGTTTTGACTTAGAGGTATTGCAGAATTTAAGGGTTAGGATATGTCTGTTAAAGTTCCAAAAACAAAGGATCAGACACATAAACTGTTTACATTTATGGCAGCAAGAGGGCAATATGCAGAGGGAACTAGCTTACACAGCCGTTTCCAAACCTAGCAGGAAACTGATGGCAACCGCACCACCACCACCGTATATTACAGGGAAGAAAGTGGCTACAGACAATGGCATACTGATAGATGATAAGAGTAAAGTTGATAAATGTATTAATGACGATAAGAGTAAAACTGATAAATGTATTAATGCTAACCCGTGCAAGTTGTATCCCATTTTAAAACTTCCCTCAGGACTGCGAGCAAGAAGATGAGCCCAGCACGATAACGGCTCTCTCTCTAGCAGCCACCATACGAGACACCCAGGTGGGCACGACCCAACCGGTAAGAGAAGTAGCAAAGGCCCCTAGCGGAGGGACAGGTGAGTTTGTGTCCACAGGTAAGTACGGTACTGTACATTATGCAGAGATAATAGCACCTCACATTGTAGAGTCAACACAAAATGGTGTAATTGAACTAAATCCTGTCAGGGTGATCGCAGTCCCCAATGGGAGGACTGACGCTCAGGGAATCACTCCCATCAGGAACATTGCTATGCATTGTCCTTGGTCCCGGACAGAATTGAGGACAATTATGTCTGAATTTCCCGATTCAAGAAAGGATCTAGCCGCATGTCAGAGGTTTATTAGAGAATTAGGTAACGCCACCGAACCCACAAACAAAGATTGGCGAACAGTGCTACGGGCATGTTTACCCTCCAATATTGACCCTGCGAAATTCATTACTGATTGTAAATTAGATGTAGAAGTACCTCTCACTGATTTTATACACTCAGGAGAATGTACGACAGATCAATCTACAATTAGGAGTATATTTCCCTACTGTTGTCAAATGGAATAACATCTTTTCCATAAGACAAAAAGAAGGTGAAACTGCTTCTGAATATTTCCATCGAGCACTGCAGGAAATGGCTAGATACACTGGGATCGAGGACATTAAGGAAAATGTACATCATAGAGAGGTAGCTGTGTCCGTATTAATGGACGGGTTAAAAGACACACTAAGAACCAGGGTACAAACCTCTCTACCTAACTGGAGAGGTATTTTGGTGGCTGCATTAAGAGAGTCCGCTATCGAGCACGACCGTAATATCCAGAGAACCAGAGAGGCACAGGGAGAGCGGTTGATGGTGATGAGCATCCAAGCACTGGAAGCATCAACTCGACCAAAACCCCAGGCCCCTGGCACGTGGAGGAAGCCAAGAGTTTGTTATCTGTGTAAAAGGGAAGGGCATTATGCCAGCAATTGTAATAGCACACATAAATTCAGACCCCCTAGACAAGAACACGAGCAAAGTTATGATACACGTAATTGGGATCAGGGATCACATAGGAAAAATTTTGGGCCACACCTGTAGTCTGCAGCCAGTGAAGTTGATTGCTAGCCTTGGTAGTGAACCTGAGGTCACAGTTGATGTAGTTGGTAGATCATTTCTTGTAGATACAGGGGCGGCCAGATAAACTCTGTGATTTATCTTTTAAAGTTTCCTCTTCACCTCTGACGTTCACCGACAGATTTACAGCTCAAACGTCACATGTCTACTCGGTCTTTTCAGAGGTCTGCCCAACCCCAGTATATCTCACCAGCATCATTGTGCCTGGCCATGCACAGAGGGTGGAGAGTGGAAATACTGGTGAAGGGAGACTGTGCAGAAATACCGATAGACATGTTGGTGTGACAGCCTGATGGTGAACGCAAATCTGACAAATTTTCTTTTTCCTATTTTCTATCTCTTTTTCATTTTCCACGGATGGTTTACTTCACACAAACGATAATACACAACAGTTAAACACATTGTAATGAAGGATTTATGTTCCCTACAGAAAGGTCGCTGACTCGGAAAGAATAGCGTATCACTGGAGTGTCTGTTCCGGGAAGACTGAGAGGCAGCACTGTTGAGACGGCACCTGAGCACGGAGAGCAACAAGACTAGAGGCGGTTGTCGTACCAGTTTTCTTTTTCCTTTTTATTATTTTTTCCATCTCCCATTACCCTCCTTTCCTCCCCCTCCTTGGTTCCTTTCTCTCCCCTTAACAAGATGGACTTACCCCAAGAGACTGCATTCCGGGTTTTCCTGTTGACCCTGTTGGTGACCAGAGCAGTCTGTTTCGGTGAGAGTACCAGAGAGGTCGAGAAAGGATCTGGAATGGGTTCTGATGGCAAAGACGGATTTGTAGAATTCCAAGAGCAACACATCCATCGAGCAAAGGCGAGTATCAGAAAACGATCTGGTAGTCTAGAAACTAGGAGGCACTGTAAAGGGTTATTGGCTCAGGAAAATTGTATCTGTAGGAATTGTGAAAACATAGTTGAGGATGGGTGCATCCAGAGATGTCAGTCCAGCCTTAATATCAACATGGACCGTCATCCATTGAGTGATTATCACTCATTAGCGGGTAAGGTTTTAAACCAAACAGAATGCTGGGTGTGCTCACAAGTACCTCAAGGTCAGAGCAAATCAGGACTAGTAGCGTATCCTTTAACAATATATGAGGTACTTGAATTATGGGGTGAGAGACCGGTGGACAAGAAATTTAATATTTCTAAGCCCCCTAGTCTGAAGCTCCACCAATATCATGTGGATAGGTCCTTAGTATGTTTCAACATTTCCAATTCCCGAAAGCCGGGAAATTGGGAAGTGACATGGAATAACCAAACCATGGCATTTTCACACAGAGCCGACAGAATACCCATAGACACTGAACTTATACGCCAAATAGCCGACGGTGGAAGGTATTTTCGGTATAGGTATACTCTAGGAAGTAGGGCCATGTGGGTTGGAGAGGTATCACCAGGGTACTGTGCGCATATCATACAGCCTGATACGTGTACTGAACAGATGAGAGAGTTAGGGATAGGATTTTTCACTTGGAAGGTTTGCAATATGGTAATGTCATATTCTGTCCCATATGTTCTCCCCGATGATGCTTATTTCATATGTGGGAGGCTTGCCCCAAACTCAGAGGGATTGTGTTACATTGGAAGAGTGTTGCCAGAAGTAATGACCATAACCCATGATAAGATGAAAGACGTTCACCGCAGTGCTCAAGCTCCTTATACTCATACTCACTATGAACACATCGTTAAGAGAAACCTCATAGATAGGACAGAGCACGCAGCCTCTGATTTGATCCACGAATTCACCGGGATTCAATTCCTACTCGCGTTAGACATCACCCGTACCGCCAGAGGAATTATAAATTATAGGTATATCCATGCGCTAGCGAACCTGATAGATAATATCACCGAGATGTATGATGACACCTTCAGGTATACAGGGAGGGAGTTGCAAGCTTACAAAACGGAACTGATCCAGCACAGGATGGTCCTCGATTATATCACAGCGGTGACAGGCGGGTACTGCGTCACTTTGGCAACTCAGTATGGTGTGAAGTGCTGCACGTATATTACAAACAGCACTGATGACCCAACCGAGGTCATAGATCAAAAGATGGACGATATCTTACAGTTGAAGTGGGAGTTCCGAAGGAGACACAACCTTACCCTTACTGCTGTGAGTAATGAACTGACCGGCTGGGTCTCATGGTTGAACCCACACAATTGGTTCTCAGGTTTAGTAGAATGGGCTCAAAATGTTATCGTGAGTGTAGGAAAGTTTCTCCTTTCTATCCTGGGAGTTGTCATAATGATTGGCTTGATATTTTGGTGTGTTCGAGTTTTAACGCAGCGCAAGCACGGTACCAAGGTGATGAGTTTAAGGGGCGGGGGCATTGCCACAGCAACTGATTTAATTTATGACCCATCAATAGAGACAATGTTGTGATAAGGCTTGATTCCACGGTCCGTTTCTTTCACCCGTTTTTCCTTTGTTTCCCTCAGCAAAAATACACCTATCCAGAGAAGACTTCAATCAACACCCAAGAATGATTACGCAAATGTGATGTGAATGTATTTTTGATATGTTCCTTATCTTCATCTCTACAACCTTCAGGTAGTGACACACATAGTCGATAGGATATATCCATATATTAGCATTCACATGTGTTCCCCCCTTCATGTATCATCAACTAACTGTGCACCCCATTTGTTGGAACAAAAAGCCGAAAAGAGCTCGGTAGTGTTTGTTGGCCCACTTACAGACCCTTAATACGGGATAAGAAGGATTTCATGTATACTTTGCAATACCTCGAAGCTTATTTAGAACATATACGGCACAATGATACATGCCCCTCAGACATGGATTTCATACATACATGCTTTTACTATCCCACTAGGTCCTACATTTCCCGCCTACACCTATCCTCCTACCATCCACTCATCTATGGATAATGTATTGTATATTTTTATCCAATCATCTGTAGATAATTTGTATTGTATGTTTTTATCCAATCATCTGTAGATATTGTATTGTATATTTTTCTGTTTGGATAGTGGCAGTTATTGTTGACTGCCAAAGGGTGGACTGTCAAAGTCGAAAAATATTGTAACGCATACCCCATGTACTAACCCCACACACATGCCCGCTGCGCATGCACTTATTCCGCCGTGAGGGCGCATATCCGCAATTTGCGTAAAGTAGCTCCCCACGGCCATGCACCTTAGCGCGTGGTATGCGCATTTACGGTAGAGTTTGTGAACGCATAGAGGGTTATTAGAACATTACATATTTAACCCAAATAGTGTACATATTAGATATAGCTCCCTTGTACTACATCAGCAAGTATCAACAGTTTAAATGATTCCAGAACAAAGGGATTCAGCTTTGCGGGATAAGAGGGGACAGACTAAGGCTATAAGGTGATGTTTGGTATCCAGCTGTAGGGTATTTTAAGGGAAACATTCTGGTGTTGGTTTGAGGAAGATCGCATGTTCCTGAGGATAGTTAGATGCAGAAGTGGAATATAGATATGAACTGTGTTTACTGTATGTTATGTATGTGGAGGGAAAGAGAATGAAAATCAGTCACACATAAATTAAATCTCCCAGAGACTAGAATACAATGGCCTTATTTACACTAAGCTTTGAGATTCTATGAAGAGGGCAAACACCTTTGTTTACTAAGATGGCCAGGTTTCTATTTAGAACAATGAGTGCTGAGTTGTCATTGTCTCACCTGAAAGGAAGGGACAAACAGGTTGACAATGCCCAGGAGCAAAGGCTGTTTGGAAGATCAGAAACAATAGCTAACCACAACACAAAACCAGACAGATAGGAATTTAAAATATTAACATTCCTAGTCTAAAACCCATGGAGATAAAGGTGTTCATTTATATATATGTAATATATATTATATATATATATATATATATAGATGAATAAATATATAATTCCTAACAAATTGTAATAGCAGGAGTATGTGTGTACGTATGTATATGTATATATATATATATATATATATATATGTGGATATATGTATATCTTGAAGATTGAAATAGATAATCTTATCATGTGTGGAATCATATTGTTCA
The DNA here is from genome assembly GCF_028390025.1 of Pseudophryne corroboree. Taxonomy (NCBI): domain Eukaryota; kingdom Metazoa; phylum Chordata; class Amphibia; order Anura; family Myobatrachidae; genus Pseudophryne; species Pseudophryne corroboree. The sequence continues at coordinate 852,533,048 of NC_086444.1, read as the reverse complement.
GAGTCACGTAAGCATTAATCTGGTGGGAATAAGAACATTATTAAATGTTACCTCATTAAGTTATTAATAATACCTTATTTATGATTAATGTGATGGGTTTAACTGATCATGGGGCGGGAACTCAGATGTAAACAATAGAAACCACATCTCAAGTCCTAGCCATCACCCACTTCTTGAACTGACCAATGGTCCCCGGTGCACAGGACATGTCCCACCCCCTAACCAATGGAAGAAGAGCACACAGTGTCTATTGTATTATGTCTTGATCTACTGAAAAAAGAGCGAGCTGCAGGCCAGGTCACTATCACAGACTCTTAACGCTTTCAACCTGATTAGCGGAGGACCGGATCCGGGAAGCGCTTGCGAATATTCACACGTATGTACATTGACTGTAGCCATTATTCTGTTTAGATTTATCTTGTTAGCCTGTAGTGTATAATTTGTACTGTTTTACCTTTTGAAATAATCCATGGTGGCTTTAGAACCCTGTGGTTTCAACTACAGAACAGTGTTGTGTCCTCACTTTCCTGCAAGGGTTTAAAGCGTATTTAACTATATAAGGTTTATAAGTATTAATAAGGTGTACGCACTGCGGGTACTTTATACCGTCAGCGCTACTTAAGATTTAAGGTGTAACATCATTGCAGAGCTTTGCTGCATAAGGTGTTATGCACACCAGTGCCAGCAGGAATGTACTGGTGTCTGAACGGTGAGGGATGCAAAACAAATGAACTCACAGACAGACTGGGGAATATGACATTACATACACAGAAGGTAATAGGGTAACAAAATAAACACAAAGTGAACAGAGAAGCCCAAAGGCTAAGAAACTGGGTGTCTCCCTAGTATTAGGAATGCTCAGATGGAAAGAAGCGAGATGTAGTGATTTAATACGTAGAGAACCCGAAATGCTGTTGCTAAGGGCAACAGCAAAACCCTAAAGGGTTACCAACGGGTGTGGCAGTAAACTCCTTGGTCAGAGATGGAATAATAGACACAAGGAGAGTCTCCACAATCCTAGTCCTCACTTGCAGTGCACTGGTTCAGCTTACTGCCACTAAAATGACACCTGAACACCTTGCACAGTGAGAAAGGATTTTGGCAGGCAAGTCTGAGAATACAGCCGCAAACTTGCTAGGTTCACAGAGTAGCAAAAGAACCCCAGCTGGTTAAACGACTGACTCCAGTCTTACTGCTAGGTCTGGATTGGCAGAGTGTAATACCAAATCCCAAGGCCTATTTGCAGTGAGCAACAAACAAATACAAAGTTTACACAGTACTAGCTAGCTTTCAGGAACTGACTAACCAACAAAGATTCAGCAGCATCTGCCTAACCTGAGAAGAGGGTTTATATAGAAGGTGCTGTCCACGCCCCACTCGGACCTCACAGACTGTGAGCACAAAAACCAGCACCGGATCCCCTGCCGTGCACAGAGCCTGTAACCACTGCACAGCAAAAGACCCGAACCGGAGTATCAGCTACGCTCAGGTTACTCCGCTAGCACTTGTCTCCCGGTTGCCATGATGACGTGGCAGCACAGAGCAGGAGACCCTAACAGTACCCCCCCTCTGACGAGGGGTCAAAGAACCCCTACCACCGGGTTTATCGGGGAACTGCGAGAAGAAAGAGCGTAACAGTCTGGGGGCATGAAGATCACAACTGCGCACCCACGACCGCTCCTCCGGGCCATACCCCTTCCAGTGCACCAAAAATGACAGCCGACCCCGAACCATCTTGGAGTCCAGAATCCTTTCAACAACAAACTCCCTCTGGCCACGTATCAGAAGAGGGGAAGGTCTTCCACTGGAAGAAGGATTACTAATCGCCCGTTTTAAAAGGGAACAATGAAATTTTTTATTGATACCCAAAGAACGGGGTAGATCTAACTGAAATGCCACCGGATTGATAACCCTAGTGATCTTATAAGGACCGATGAACCGGGGGCCTAACTTATGAGATGGCTGTCTCAACTTCAAATTCTTGGTAGACAACCAGACGAAGTCTCCTAATTTGAAGCTGCAGGGTCTTTTCCGCTTATCAAAAACCCTTTTGGTCACTAATGACACAGACACAAGGGCTTTCTTCACTTTCCTCCAAATACCTCTAAGGACCAAAACCACAGAGGAACCACCAGGCGTGGAGTCCAGGGGGTCAAAAGAATTGGCCTTAGGATGATGCCCATACACACAAAGGAAGGGAGAGATCCCTGTAGCAGAGTGAGCCGCGCTGTTATAGGCAAACTCCGCCATGGACAGATGAGCAACCCAGTCAGTCTGACACTTGGAGACATAACACCTGAGGAACTGCTCCAAGGACTGGTTCACCCTTTCAGTCTGCCCATTAGACTGCGGATGGTAGCCTGACGACAAGCTGACAGAAATCTGGAGATCGGAACAAAATGCCCTCCAGAATTTGGCCACAAAGTGGGATCCGCGGTCAGAGACCACATCAAGTGGCAACCCGTGGAGGCGCACAACATGCAGCATAAATAATTCAGACAGGCGTCTGGCCGATGGTAGCCCAACCAATGGAACGAAGTGCGCCATCTTCGAAAACCTGTCAACGACAACCCAGATGGCTGTCATCCCCGAGGATTTGGGCAAGTCCACCACAAAATCCATTGAAATGTGTGTCCATGGCTTAGATGGAATAGAGAGTGGATGTAATGGGCCAACAGGAACCCCTCTAGGAGTCTTATTTCGGGCACAGATGTCACATGCCCGAACCCACTGATCCACATCCCTAGCCACCGAGGGCCACCACACCGCCCTAGATAGCAACTCCCGAGTTCTGGCAATACCCGGGTGACCTGCCGACTTCTTGGCATGGAATTCCAGGAACACTCGCTGTCTTCACCTAGGAGGCACAAACAAAAGACCTACCGGAAGGTCTGGAGGAGCCTGCTCCTGTGCTCTAAGGACTAATGACAAGAGGTCCTGGGTAATGCCCACTTTAATACATGATGGGGACACAATGGGCAATGGCTCCTCGGTGGTCTCCTGGATTGGAGCAAAACTCCGCGAGAGCGCATCAGCCTTGATGTTTTTTGACCCAGGGCGATATGTTATCAAAAAATTAAAGCGAGCAAAAAACAAAGCCCATCGTGCCTGCCTGGCATTGAGGCGCTTCGCTGACTCTAAATATGCCAAATTCTTATGGTCGGTGAGAATTGAGACCACAAACTTAGCTTCCTCAAGCCAGTGTCCCCACTCCTCGAGTGCATCCTTAATAGCCAACAATTCCCGGTTACCCACGTCATAATTCATCTCGGCAGGCGAAAATTTACGGGAAAAGTAAGCACAGGGATGAAGGCGATTATCAGACACCCCCATATGAGAGAGCACTGCCCCAATACCCATCTCAGAGGCATCCACCTCCACCACAAAAGGACGCTCTGGATCTGGGTGTCGCAGCACCTTGGCCGAGACAAATGCCCTTTTGAGACGGGCAAAAGCCGCTTTGGCCTCACAAGACCAGTGAGCAACATCCGCCCCTTTCTTAGTGAGTGCCACCAAGGGCGCCACTATAGACGAAAATCCAGCGATAAATCGTCTATAAAAATTCGCAAAGCCCAGAAAACGCTGAAGCGCCTTCAAACTAGTGGGCTGCACCCAATCCAGGACTGCCTGTACCTTGGAACCCTCCATTTGGAAACCTTCTGGGGAGATAATATACCCTAGAAATGCGATTTGCTGAACTTCAAATTCGCACTTCTCCAGCTTCGCCCCAAGCCGGTGGTCTCTGAGTTTCTGGAGGACTAAGCGTACATGCTTCCGATGTTCCTCCAGGGAATGGGAGAAGATTAGGATGTCATCTAAGTATACAACTAAGAATCTATCCAAATATTCCCTGAGCACTTCGTTCATGAAGTCCTGGAAGACTGCCGGGGCATTACAGAGCCCAAAAGGCATCACCAAATATTCATAATGCCCTGAGTGGGTATTAAAGGCAGTCTTCCATTCATCCCCCTCTCTTATTCGGATTAGATTGTACGCACCGCGTAGGTCAATCTTAGAAAAAATGCTGGCAGTACGAAGCTGGTCAAACAAGACCGAAATGAGAGGCAGTGGGTATGAGTTTTTAATCGTGATACGGTTCTATTCCCTGAAGTCGATGCAGGGTCGCAACGAACCATCCTTTTTACCCACGAAGAAGAACCCCGACCCAACTGGAGACTGTGAAGGTCTGATAAATCCCTTAGCCAAGTTCTCCTGAATGTACTCTGCCATAGCCTGAGTCTCAGGACGTGACAGGGAGTACAACCTGCTCTTGGGAAGCTTAGCATTCGGCAACAAATCAATGGCACAGTCATAGGGGCGATGGGGAGGTAGTACCTCTGCAACTCTTTTGGAGAACACGTCCGCAAAATCTGCATAACATCCTGGCAATCCTGGCAAACTTAGCTGCGAAAGCCTGACTGGAAGGCTCAAACAACTCCTGAAACAATCAGTACCCCAACTAAGAATCTCCCCAGAGACCCAGTCAAATTGAGGATTGTGGGCCCTTAACCAGGGTAACCCCAACACCAATGGGGCAAAAGTACAGACAGTCACATAAAAGGACAATTTTTCAGAGTGTGTGGCTCCAATAAACAAAGAAATCTGGCTAGTGCAAGAGGTAATTTTACCCTGGGATAATGGTTCCCCGTTTAACCCACAAATCTCAATTTCCGATGCCAAGGGTACTAAGGGAACAGAGTGTTTCAGGGCGAATTGGCGGTCCATAAAAACCCCGTCGGCCCCACTGTCCACAAAGGCCTCAGTCTTGACAGTTTGACCGAGGATCTTCAAGGTCACCGGAATGATAAAAGTCTTCTTGGGAAATTCTGACTTCTGGCCTGACAGGATATTTCCCATCACCCTCAGGCCCTGAAGTTTTCCAGCTTTTCTGGGCATGATACTACCACATGACCTTTATTCCCACAGTACAAACATAACCCCTGCTGTCTCCTCCGCGTCTTCTCACGCGAGGAGAGGCGGGTAGCCCCAATCTGCATAGGCTCCTCGGAAAATTCCTCAGAGTCTGAGGTTCCCTTGGGAAAGAAGGAAACCTCGGTCTCCCTTTCAAGCCTGCGCTCTCTCAGCCGTCTATCCACCCGAATGGATAACTGCATGAGCTGATCCAAGCTATCAGGCAAGGGATATTGTACCAGTTGGTCTTTTAACTGGTTAGAAAGACCTCTTCGGTACTGGTGTCTCAGGGCTGGGTCATTCCACTGGGTATCATGGGCCAACCTCCGAAACTCCGTACAATAAACCTCAACTAGCCTTCGCCCTTGCTTAAGGATCGAAATCTGAGCCTCGGCTGAGGCCGTCTTGTCAGGGTCATCATACAACATGCCCAGTGCCGTAAAAAAAGCATCAACACTTTTAAGCGACGGACAGTCAGGCTGCAACCCATATGCCCAGACCTGTGGGTCTCCTTGTAGCAAGGAAATCACTATGCCCACCCGCTGAATCTCCGACCCAGAAGACTGAGGCCTAAGCTGGAAATATAGCTTGCAGCTCTCCTTGAAACAAAAGTACTGCGAGCGATCTCCAGAAAAACGATCCGGGAGATTTACTTTCGGCTCCTTAACCCCTGAAGGTACTGCTGCTGCGGGAGCTCCGCCAGCGGCCTGCGAGGGGTGCATTTTAATGGACAAATCATTAAATTGTCGAGTCAGGACCTGCACCTAATCGACCACCTGTTGCAAAGTATTTTGAGGGGTGTGCTCCATATTCCCACAAAATTTCAACAGGAGTATTAGGCTGCTGAATATGTTATGCACACCAGTGCCAGCAGGAATGTACTGGTGTCTGAACGGTGAGGGATGCAAAACAAATGAACTCACAGACAGACTGGGGAATATGACATTACATACACAGAAGGTGATAGGGTAACAAAATAAACACAAAGTGAACAGAGAAGCCCAAAGGCTAAGAAACTGGGTGTCTCCCTAGTATTAGGAATGCTCAGATGGAAAGAAGCGAGATGTAGTGATTTAATACGTAGAGAACCCGAAATGCTGTTGCTAAGGGCAACAGCAAAACCCTAAAGGGTTACCAACGGGTGTGGCAGTAAACTCCTTGGTCAGAGATGGAATAATAGACACAAGGAGAGTCTCCACAATCCTAGTCCTCACTTGCAGTGCACTGGTTCAGCTTACTGCCACTAAACTGACACCTGAACACCTTGCACAGTGAGAAAGGATTTTGGCAGGCAAGTCTGAGAATACAGCCGCAAACTTGCTAGGTTCACAGAGTAGCAAAAGAACCCCAGCTGGTTAAACGACTGACTCCAGTCTTACTGCTAGGTCTGGATTGGCAGAGTGTAATACCAAATCCCAAGGCCTATTTGCAGTGAGCAACAAACAAATACAAAGTTTACACAGTACTAGCTAGCTTTCAGGAACTGACTAACCAACAAAGATTCAGCAGCATCTGCCTAACCTGAGAAGAGGGTTTATATAGAAGGTGCTGTCCACGCCCCACTCGACTGTGAGCACAAAAACCAGCACCGGATCCCCTGCCGTGCACAGAGCCTGTAACCACCGCACAGCAAAAGACCCGAACCGGAGTATCAGCTACGCTCAGGTTACTCCGCTAGCACTTGTCTCCCGGTTGCCATGATGACGTGGCAGCACAGAGCAGGAGACCCTAACAGTACCCCCCCTCTGACGAGGGGTCAAAGAACCCCTACCACCGGGTTTATCGGGGAACTGCGAGAAGAAAGAGCGTAACAGTCTGGGGGCATGAAGATCACAACTGCGCACCCACGACCGCTCCTCCGGGCCATACCCCTTCCAGTGCACCAAAAATGACAGCCGACCCCGAACCATCTTGGAGTCCAGAATCCTTTCAACAACAAACTCCCTCTGGCCACGTATCAGAAGAGGGGAAGGTCTTCCACTGGAAGAAGGATTACTAATCGCCCGTTTTAAAAGGGAACAATGAAATGTTTTATTGATACCCAAAGAACGGGGTAGATCTAACTGAAATGCCACCGGATTGATAACCCTAGTGATCTTATAAGGACCGATGAACCGGGGGCCTAACTTATGAGATGGCTGTCTCAACTTCAAATTCTTGGTAGACAACCAGACGAAGTCTCCTAATTTGAAGCTGCAGGGTCTTTTCCGCTTATCAAAAACCCTTTTGGTCACTAATGACACAGACACAAGGGCTTTCTTCACTTTCCTCCAAATACCTCTAAGGACCAAAACCACAGAGGAACCACCAGGCGTGGAGTCCAGGGGGTCAAAAGAATTGGCCTTAGGATGATGCCCATACACACAAAGGAAGGGAGAGATCCCTGTAGCAGAGTGAGCCGCGCTGTTATAGGCAAACTCCGCCATGGACAGATGAGCAACCCAGTCAGTCTGACACTTGGAGACATAACACCTGAGGAACTGCTCCAAGGACTGGTTCACCCTTTCAGTCTGCCCATTAGACTGCGGATGGTAGCCTGACGACAAGCTGACAGAAATCTGGAGATCGGAACAAAATGCCCTCCAGAATTTGGCCACAAAGTGGGATCCGCGGTCAGAGACCACATCAAGTGGCAACCCGTGGAGGCGCACAACATGCAGCATAAATAATTCAGACAGGCGTCTGGCCGATGGCAGCCCAACCAATGGAACGAAGTGCGCCATCTTCGAAAACCTGTCAACGACAACCTAGATGGCTGTCATCCCCGAGGATTTGGGCAAGTCCACCACAAAATCCATTGAAATGTGTGTCCATGGCTTAGATGGAATAGAGAGTGGATGTAATGGGCCAACAGGAACCCCTCTAGGAGTCTTATTTCGGGCACAGATGTCACATGCCCGAACCCACTGATCCACATCCCTAGCCACCGAGGGCCACCACACCGCCCTAGATAGCAACTCCCGAGTTCTGGCAATACCCGGGTGACCTGCCGACTTCTTGGCATGGAATTCCAGGAACACTCGCTGTCTTCACCTAGGAGGCACAAACAAAAGACCTACCGGAAGGTCTGGAGGAGCCTGCTCCTGTGCTCTAAGGACTAATGACAAGAGGTCCTGGGTAATGCCCACTTTAATACATGATGGGGACACAATGGGCAATGGCTCCTCGGTGGTCTCCTGGATTGGAGCAAAACTCCGCGAGAGCGCATCAGCCTTGATGTTTTTTGACCCAGGGCGATATGTTATCAAAAAATTAAAGCGAGCAAAAAACAAAGCCCATCGTGCCTGCCTGGCATTGAGGCGCTTCGCTGACTCTAAATATGCCAAATTCTTATGGTCGGTGAGAATTGAGACCACAAACTTAGCTTCCTCAAGCCAGTGTCCCCACTCCTCGAGTGCATCCTTAATAGCTAACAATTCCCGGTTACCCACGTCATAATTCATCTCGGCAGGCGAAAATTTACGGGAAAAGTAAGCACAGGGATGAAGGCGATTATCAGACACCCCCATATGAGAGAGCACTGCCCCAATACCCTTCTCAGAGGCATCCACCTCCACCACAAAAGGACGCTCTGGATTTGGGTGTCGCAGCACCTTGGCCGAGACAAATGCCCTTTTGAGACGGGCAAAAGCCGCTTTGGCCTCACAAGACCAGTGAGCAACATCCGCCCCTTTCTTAGTGAGTGCCACCAAGGGCGCCACTATAGACGAAAATCCAGCGATAAATCGTCTATAAAAATTCGCAAAGCCCAGAAAACGCTGAAGCACCTTCAAACTAGTGGGCTGCACCCAATCCAGGACTGCCTGTACCTTGGAACCCTCCATTTGGAAACCTTCTGGGGAGATAATATACCCTAGAAATGCGATTTGCTGAACTTCAAATTCGCACTTCTCCGCTTCGCCCCAAGCCGGTGGTCTCTGAGTTTCTGGAGGACTAAGCGTACATGCTTCCGATGTTCCTCCAGGGAATGGGAGAAGATTAGGATGTCATCTAAGTATACAACTAAGAATCTATCCAAATATTCCCTGAGCACATCGTTCATGAAGTCCTGGAAGACTGCCGGGGCATTACAGAGCCCAAAAGGCATCACCAAATATTCATAATGCCCTGAGTGGGTATTAAAGGCAGTCTTCCATTCATCCCCCTCTCTTATTCGGATTAGATTGTACGCACCGCGTAGGTCAATCTTAGAAAAAATGCTGGCAGTACGAAGCTGGTCAAACAAGACTGAAATGAGAGGCAGTGGGTATGAGTTTTTAATCGTGATACGGTTCTATTCCCTGAAGTCAATGCAGGGTCGCAACGAACCATCCTTTTTACCCACGAAGAAGAACCCCGACCCAACTGGAGACTGTGAAGGTCTGATAAATCCCTTAGCCAAGTTCTCCTGAATGTACTCTGCCATAGCCTGAGTCTCAGGACGTGACAGGGAGTACAACCTGCTCTTGGGAAGCTTAGCATTCGGCAACAAATCAATGGCACAGTCATAGGGGCGATGGGGAGGTAGTACCTCTGCAACTCTTTTGGAGAACACGTCCGCAAAATCTGCATAACATCCTGGCAATCCTGGCAAACTTAGCTGCGAAAGCCTGACTGGAAGGCTCAAACAACTCCTGAAACAATCAGTACCCCAACTAAGAATCTCCCCAGAGACCCAGTCAAATTGAGGATTGTGGGCCCTTAACCAGGGTAACCCCAACACCAATGGGGCAAAAGTACAGACAGTCACATAAAAGGACAATTTTTCAGAGTGTGTGGCTCCAATAAACAAAGAAATCTGGCTAGTGCAAGAGGTAATTTTACCCTGGGATAATGGTTCCCCGTTTAACCCACAAATCTCAATTTCCGATGCCAAGGGTACTAAGGGAACAGAGTGTTTCAGGGCGAATTGGCGGTCCATAAAAACCCCGTCGGCCCCACTGTCCACAAAGGCCTCAGTCTTGACAGTTTGACCGAGGATCTTCAAGGTCACCGGAATGATAAAAGTCTTCTTGGGAAATTCTGACTTCTGGCCTGACAGGATATTTCCCATCACCCTCAGGCCCTGAAGTTTTCCGGCTTTTCTGGGCATGATACTACCACATGACCTTTATTCCCACAGTACAAACATAACCCCTGCTGTCTCCTCCGCGTCTTCTCACGCGAGGAGAGGCGGGTAGCCCCAATCTGCATAGGCTCCTCGGAAAATTCCTCAGAGTCTGAGGTTCCCTTGGGAAAGAAGGAAACCTCGGTCTCCCTTTCAAGCCTGCGCTCTCTCAGCCGTCTATCCACCCGAATGGATAACTGCATGAGCTGATCCAAGCTATCAGGCAAGGGATATTGTACCAGTTGGTCTTTTAACTGGTTAGAAAGACCTCTTCGGTACTGGTGTCTCAGGGCTGGGTCATTCCACTGGGTATCATGGGCCAACCTCCGAAACTCCGTACAATAAACCTCAACTAGCCTTCGCCCTTGCTTAAGGATCGAAATCTGAGCCTCGGCTGAGGCCGTCTTGTCAGGGTCATCATACAACATGCCCAGTGCCGTAAAAAAAGCATCAACACTTTTAAGCGACGGACAGTCAGGCTGCAACCCATATGCCCAGACCTGTGGGTCTCCTTGTAGCAAGGAAATCACTATGCCCACCCGCTGAATCTCCGACCCAGAAGACTGAGGCCTAAGCTGGAAATATAGCTTGCAGCTCTCCTTGAAACAAAAGTACTGCGAGCGATCTCCAGAAAAACGATCCGGGAGATTTACTTTCGGCTCCTTAACCCCTGAAGGTACTGCTGCTGCGGGAGCTCCGCCAGCGGCCTGCGAGGGGTGCATTTTAATGAACAAATCATTAAATTGTCGAGTCAGGACCTGCACCTAATCGACCACCTGTTGCAAAGTATTTTGAGGGGTATGCTCCATATTCCCACAAAATTTCAACAGGAGTATTAGGCTGCTGAATATGTTATGCACACCAGTGCCAGCAGGAATGTACTGGTGTCTGAACGGTGAGGGATGCAAAACAAATGAACTCACAGACAGACTGGGGAATATGACATTACATACACAGAAGGTGATAGGGTAACAAAATAAACACAAAGTGAACAGAGAAGCCCAAAGGCTAAGAAACTGGGTGTCTCCCTAGTATTAGGAATGCTCAGATGGAAAGAAGCGAGATGTAGTGATTTAATACGTAGAGAACCCGAAATGCTGTTGCTAAGGGCAACAGCAAAACCCTAAAGGGTTACCAACGGGTGTGGCAGTAAACTCCTTGGTCAGAGATGGAATAATAGACACAAGGAGAGTCTCCACAATCCTAGTCCTCACTTGCAGTGCACTGGTTCAGCTTACTGCCACTAAACTGACACCTGAACACCTTGCACAGTGAGAAAGGATTTTGGCAGGCAAGTCTGAGAATACAGCCGCAAACTTGCTAGGTTCACAGAGTAGCAAAAGAACCCCAGCAGGTTAAACGACTGACTCCAGTCTTACTGCTAGGTCTGGATTGGCAGAGTGTAATACCAAATCCCAAGGCCTATTTGCAGTAAGCAACAAACAAATACAAAGTTTACACTAACCAACAAAGATTCAGCAGCATCTGCCTAACCTGAGAAGAGGGTTTATATAGCAGGTGCTGTCCACGCCCCACTCAGACCTCACAGACTGTGAGCACAAAAACCAGCACCGGATCCCCTGCCGTGCACAGAGCCTGTAACCACCGCACAGCAAAAGACCCGAACCGGAGTATCAGCTACGCTCAGGATACTCCGCTAGCACTTGTCTCCCGGTTGCCATGACGACGTGGCAGCACAGAGCAGGAGACCCTAACATAAGGTTTAAAGTGTAATCATATCATTGCATTGTATAACTGTATAAGGTTTTAAGGTGTATTAATTGGGTGCGAACGCACTGCGTGTACTTTGTACCCACAGTGCGGCGTTTGTACGCTAAGTGCGTACACGGTACGGGACTCTGTGCGCAAATAGCGTACAAAGTACGTAGCGTGAGCTAGCGACCGCAGCAGCTCCATGGTAAAGGTGTGTTTAAAGGTATAGCTTTGTGTTGAAAGGTAATATTGACATTATCAATTGAGGGCTCATCCAGTTTTTCCTCATACCCACAGCCTAGCAGGTTACAGCAGACTTTATCTATCAGCAAATGGCGGGAAGGTATCCCACACAAACCTTCTTCTGGTTGGTGGATACACTAGTGTTGATAAGATAAGCGTCTGCTCTGCAAGGTTTGTTGGGATGCTGGTGGAATCCGGAAGGTAAGAACGCAAAGCTATTTTTAAAGTCTGTGAATTTCTGTTTGGCGCCAAATGCGCACACAATACAAGCATACACCTGTACTCTGCATATCTGATCATATTGTTGCAAAACAAGGTTCAAATGAGTCATATTGTGTTTGATTCAGATTGAATTGCTTATCTGTTAAGTAGGGTAAAAGTACATGTAAAAGTTGCTGCAAAAGCCTTGATATAGTGTTTTTTTTTAACTCAGGCCTAAAATAACTTCAGGGGCTTGCACGGTGTGTGATTTCTTTGTGACAAAGGAAGCCGCATGGTCTGTCCTCCATTTTGGACTAACCACATGGCTTGTCCACCATTTAGTGTAACCCTCAGGGATGTGGAAGGGGGAGGAGCAGCGGCCATGTTGGGAAGGTCATTTTTTCTAAATGGCTGATTTTCACTGCCCGGAATAATCAGCCGTCCTTGGTCAAAAAGAAATCACCATTTATGAGTTACCAATGCATTTATTTAACCCATGCCATAGTCAATTACAAATAGTTTCAGATGGGGCTTAATGAAAGTTAATAGTAAGATGAATACTTGATGTAAGAAGTACACACAGATATAAAAAAAAAAGTTTTTTTTTATCTCTAAGATTCAGTTAACTCTGATTGCAATAAGATAGCCATTGAAATGCAAATTAACCTGTGTAACTGCTTTTTCCTAACAGTGAAAAAAAACACCTTTACAGGCAACCAATAGCACATAGCATTCATATGCAAATTAAAAGCACTTAATGGGTAAATGAGTCTCAGGAGACCAGTGAATGGTACATATATATAATATTATAATTATGTGTATATTTATATCAGTGTATGTTCTGCAAGATAGCTATCCAATCTGAATCATACCATTTGAATTATTGATGATTATTAGATTCATTTTGACCTGTACTGAAAATTTTTTGTTGCTATTTAGTTTAAATATAGAGTTAATATTTAAGAAATAAGTGTAAGACGCACATGCAGCCTGGCCTAGTTGTAAAGGTTTATACAGAAGAAACTGTGTAGTGTTAAGTGAGCGATTATAGTTAATACCGCTTACATTTATAGAAGTGTGGGATTTGTAGTACTGCGGATGTACGGCCTTTGTACACGTGTCTCGGACAAAGTACGGGACTGCGTACGCTACGTAAAGGCCTACGCTACGTAAAGGCCTACGCACGTGGCGTGTTTACGCAACATGCGTAAAGGGTACGACCGCTAAGTACAAATTACACAATAGCATTGTTTTAGTTTAGGCGCGAGACGGTAGCCACGCGATAATAGCACAAATTTGTTCAGTTTCCAATATTTAGTTTAAAAACCTTTTTTACTGTATTACCTCTGGGGAAAGCTATCAGTTAACAGGAAAAGATATTTTTCTGATCAGAAAACTATAGAATGTTAGTGTGGGCTGAATAAGGTGTGAATGTATTGAACCCCGTTTGGTGAACTTGGTGATCTTGGTGAAGCTTGGTGAAACTTGGTGAAACTTGGTGAAGCACGGTCTAGGTGAATACGTGCAACGGAGTGTGATAAAGTTTTCGTGGTATTATGCTCCGGCTGTTTTGGAGCACAGTGTGGAGACTCCAGTGATCCTACCACTTATAGATAGCAAGTGTCTATGAGCGGTATGATTGGACCGCGCGGTTGTATGGGCAATACGTGACACAACGTGATACGAAGTTTTGCATATTTGTGCGTAAATCTCGTCATCATACGCGTTATAGGAAGCACATGCAAGCGTGATTTGTGTAAAGTAAAGGTTTAGGGAGTTTTCGCTGGTCTCTCAGGAAAATCTCCAGAGGCAGATATTAACTGGGTACAGTAAGTTACTCCTAAAAGGCCCAGGGGATATAGGTCGAAGTAGGGCCTGCAACGGCTACACGTGTCTGCTAAATAAGGCGGATCCGTGATATTCGGAGCAGAAGAAGTTAGTGGAAGAACTTTGAGGACTTCCACCGGTAGACTACTGTGTTTGGTGTATTTTAGGAAGTTTTCCCGTGTTAAAAAGGTCCACAATGGAAGCCAAGTGCACAACACAGGGACGTTCCTCAGTCAGGGTTCAGACTGCAGATTTCAGACCCAGGGGGTTAGCTCGGTTAGTAATGTGGGGGAAGTATGGTCCCCACACTGAGACCTTTTGTGATTAATGGACACGAATGACTGTGGGGGATAAAACACCATTTCCTGGGATAGGTAGTTTTGACTTAGAGGTATTGCAGAATTTAAGGGTTAGGATATGTCTGTTAAAGTCCCAAAAACAAAGGATCAGACACATAAACTGTTTACATTTATGGCAGCAGGAGGGCAATATGCAGAGGGAACTAGCTTACACAGCCGTTTCCAAACCTAGCAGGAAACTGATGGCAACCGCACCACCACCACCGTATATTACAGGGAAGAAAGTGGCTACAGACAATGGCATACTGATAGATATAAGAGTAAAGTTGATAAATGTATTAATGATGATAAGAGTAAAACTGATAAATGTATTAATGCTAACCCGTGCAAGTTGTATCCCATTTTAAAACTTCCCTCAGGACTGCGAGCAAGAAGATGAGCCCAGCACGATAACGGCACTCTCTCTAGCAGCCACCATACGAGACACCCAAGTGGGCACGGCCCAACCGGTAAGAGCAGTAGCAAAGGCCCCTAGCGGAGGGACAGGTGAGTTCGTGTCCACAGGTAAGTACGGTACTGTACATTATGCAGAGATAATAGCACCTCACATTGTAGAGTCAACACAAAATGGTGTAATTGAACTAAATCCTGTCAGGGTGATCGCAGTCCCCAATGGGAGGACTGACGCTCAGGGAATCACTCCCATCAGGAACATTGCTATGCATTGTCCTTGGTCCCGGACAGAATTGAGAACAATTATGTCTGAATTTCCCGATTCCAGAAAGGATCTAGCCGCATGTCAGAGGTTTATTAGAGAATTAGGTAACGCCACCGAACCCACAAACAAAGATTGGCGAACAGTGCTACGGGCATGTTTACCCTCCAATATTGACCCTGCGAAATTCATTACTGATTGTAAATTAGATGTAGAAGTACCTCTCACTGATTTTATACACTCAGGAGAATGTACAACAGATCAATCTACAATTAGGAGTATATTTCCCTACTGTTGTCAAATGGAATAACATCTTTTCCATAAGACAAAAAGAAGGTGAAACTGCTTCTGAATATTTCCATCGAGCACTGCAGGAAATGGCTAGATACACTGGGATTGAGGACATTAAGGAAAATGTACATCATAGAGAGGTAGCTGTGTCCGTATTAATGGACGGGTTAAAAGACACACTAAGAACCAGGGTACAAACCTCTCTACCTAACTGGAGAGGTATTTCGGTGGCTGCATTAAGAGAGTCCGCTATCGAGCACGACCGTAATATCCAGAGAACCAGAGAGGCACAGGGAGAGCGGTTGATGGTGATGAGCATCCAAGCACTGGAAGCATCAACTCGACCAAAACCCCAGGCCCCTGGCACGTGGAAGAAGCCAAGAGTTTGTTATCTGTGTAAAAGGGAAGGGCATTATGCCAGCAATTGTAACAGCACACATAAATTCAGACCCCCTAGACAAGAACCCGAGCAAAGTTATGATACACGTAATTGGGATCAGGGATCACATAGGAAAAATTTTGGGCCACACCTGTAGTCTGCAGCCAGTGAAGCTGATTGCTAGCCTTGGTAGTGAACCTGAGGTCACAGTTGATGTAGTTGGTAGATCATTTCTTGTAGATACAGGGGCGGCCAGATAAACTCTGTGATTTATCTTTTAAAGTTTCCTCTTCATCTCTGACGTTCACCGACAGATTTACAGCTCAAACGTCACATGTCTACTCGGTCTTTTCAGAGGTCTGCCCAACCCCAGTATATCTCACCAGCATCATTGTGCCTGGCCATGCACAGAGGGTGGAGAGTGGAAATACTGGTGGAGGGAGACTGTGCAGAGATACCGATAGACATGTTGGTGTGACAGCCTGATGGTGAACGCAAATCTGACAAATTTTCTTTTTCCTATTTTCTATCTCTTTTTCATTTTCCACGGATGGTTTACTTCACACAAACGATAATACACAACAGTGAAACACATTGTAATGAAGGATTTATGTTCCCTACAGAAAGGTCGCTGACTCTGAAAGAATAGCGTTTCACTGGAGTGTCTGTTCCGGGAAGACTGAGAGGCAGCACTGTTGAGACGGCACCTGAGCACGGAGAACAACAAGACTAGAGGCGGTTGTCGTACCAGTTTTCTTTTTCCTTTTTATTATTTTTTCCATCTCCCATTACCCTCCTTTCCTCCCCCTCCTTGGTTCCTTTCTCTCCCCTTAACAAGATGGACTTACCCCAAGAGACTGCATTCCGGGTTTTCCTGTTGACCCTGTTGGTGACCAGAGCAGTCTGTTTCGGTGAGAGTACCAGAGAGGTCGAGAAAGGATCTGGAATGGGTTCTGATGGCAAAGACGGATTTGTAGAATTCCAAGAGCAACACATCCATCGAGCAAAGGCGAGTATCAGAAAACGATCTGGTAGTCTAGAAACTAGGAGGCACTGTGAAGGGTTATTGGCTGAGGAAAATTGTATCTGTAGGAATTGTGAAAACATAGTTGAGGATGGGTGCATCCAGAGATGTCAGTCCAGCCTTAATATCAACATGGACCGTCATCCATTGAGTGATTATCACTCATTAGCGGGTAAGGTTTTAAACCAAACAGAATGCTGGGTGTGCTCACAAGTACCTCAAGGTCAGAGCAAGTCAGGACTAGTAGCGTATCCTTTAACAATAGATGAGGTTCTTGAATTAAGGGGTGGGAGACCGGTGGACAAGAAATTTAATATTTCTAAGCCCCCTAGTCTGAAGCTCCACCAATATCATGTGGATAGGTCCTTAGTATGTTTCAACATTTCCAATTCCCGAAAGCCGGGAAATTGGGAAGTGACATGGAATAACCAAACCATGGCATTTTCACACAGAGCCGACAGAATACCCATAGACACTGAACTTATACGCCAAATAGCCGATGGTGGAAGGTATTTTCGGTATAGGTATACTCTAGGAAGTAGGGCCATGCGGGTTGGAGAGGTATCACCAGGGTACTGTGCGCATATCATACAGCCTGATACGTGTACTGAACAGATGAGAGAGTTAGGGATAGGATTTTTCACTTGGAAGGTTTGCAATATGGTAATGTCATATTCTGTCCCAAATGTTCTCCCCGATGATGCTTATTTCATATGTGGGAGGAAGGCTTATAAGTGGCTTGCCCCAAACTCAGAGGGATTGTGTTACATTGGAAGAGTGTTGCCAGAAGTAATGACCATAACCCATGATAAGATGAAAGACGTTCACCGCAGTGCTCATGCTCCGTATACTCATACTCACTATGAACACATCGTTAAGAGAAACCTCATAGATAGGACAGAGCACGTAGCCTCTGATTTGATCCACGAATTCACCGGGATTCAATTCCTACTCGCATTAGACATCACCAGTACCGCCAGAGGAATTATAAATTATAGGTATATCCATGCGCTAGCGAACCTGATAGATAATATCACCGAGATGTATGATGACACCTTCAGGTATACAGGGAGGGAGTTGCAAGCTTACAAAACAGAACTGATCCAGCACAGGATGGTCCTCAATTATATCACAGCGGTGACAGGCGGGTACTGTGTCACTTTGGCAACTCAGTATGGTGTGCAGTGCTGCATGTATATTACAAACAGCACTGATGACCCAACCGAGGTCATAGATCAAAAGATGGACGATATCTTACAGTTGAAGTGGGAGTTCCGAAGGAGACACAACCTTACCCTTACTGCTGTGAGTAATGAACTGACCGGCTGGGTCTCATGGTTGAACCCACGCAATTGGTTCTCAGGTTTAGGAGAATGGGCTCAAAATGTTATCGTGAGTGTAGGAAAGTTTCTCCTTTGTATCCTGGGAGTTGTCATAATGATTGGCTTGATATTTAGGTGTGTTCGAGTTTTAACGCGGCGCAAGCACGGTACCAAAGTGATGAGTTTAAGGGGCGGGGGCATTGCCACAGCAACTGATTTAATTTATGACCCATCAATAGAGACAATGTTGTGATAAGACGTGATTCCACGGTCCATTTCTTTCACCCGTTTTTCCTTTGTTTCCCTCAGCAAAAATACACCTATCCAGAGAAGACTTCAATCAATATCCAAGAATGATTACGCAAATGTGATATGAATGTATTTTTGATATGTTCCTTATCTTCATCTCTACAACCTTCAGGTAGTGACACACATAGTCGATAGGTGATATCCATATATTAGCATTCACATGTGTTCCCCCCTTCATGTATCATCAACTAAATGTGCACCCCATTTGTTGGAACAAAAAGCCAAAAAGAGCTCGGTAGTGTTTGTTGGCCCACTTACAGACCCTTAATACGGGATAAGAAGGATTTAATGTATACTTCGCAATACCTCGAAGCTTATTTAGAACATATACGGCACAATGATACATGCCCCTCAGACATGGATTTCATACATACATGCTTTTACTATCCCACTAGGTCCTACATTTCCCGCCTACACCTCTCCTCCTACCATCCACTCATCTATGGATAATGTATTGTATATTTTTATCCAATCATCTGTAGATAATTTGTATTGTATGTTTTTATCCAATCATCTGTAGATATTGTATTGTATATTTTTCTGTTTGGATAGTGGCAGTTATTGTTGACTGCCAAAGGGTGGACTGTCAAAGTCGAAAAATATTGTAATGCATACCCCATGTACTAACCCCACACACATGCCCGCTGCGTGTGCACTTATTCCGCCGTGAGGGCGCATATCCGCAATTTGCGTAAAGTAGCTCCCCACGGCCATGCGCCTTAGCGCGTGGTATGCGCATTTACGGTAGAGTTTGTGAACGCATAGAGGGTTATTAGAACATTACATATTTAACCCAAATAGTGTACATTTTAGATATAGCTCCCTTGTACTACATCAGCAAGTATCAACAGTTTAAATGATTCCAGAACAAAGGGATTCAGCTTTGCGGGATAAGAGGGGACAGACTAAGGCTATAAGGTGATGTTTGGTATCCAGCTGTAGGGTATTTTAAGGGAAACATTCTGGTGTTGGTTTGAGGAAGATCGCATGTTCCTGAGGATAGTTAGATGTAGAAGTAGAATATAGATATGAACTGTGTTTACTGTATGTTATGTATGTGGAGGGAAAGAGAATGAAAATCAGTCACACATAAATTAAATCTCCCAGAGACTAGAATACAATGGCCTTATTTACACTAAGCTTTGAGATTCTATGAAGAGGGCAAACACCTTTGTTTACTAAGATGGCCAGGTTTCTATTTAGAACAATGAGTGCTGAGTTGTCATTGTCTCACCTGAAAGGAAGGGACAAACAGGTTGACAATGCCCAGGAGCCAAGGCTGTTTGGAAGATCAGAAACAATAGCTAACCACAACACAAAACCAGACAGATAGGAATTTAAAATATTAACATTCCTAGTCTAAAACCCATGGAGATAAAGGTGTTCATTTATATATATGTAATATATATTATATATATATATATATATAGATGAATAAATATATAATTCCTAACAAATTGTAATAGCAGGAGTATGTGTGTACGTATGTATATATATATATATATATATATATGAATATGTGGATATATGTATATCTTGAAGATTGAAATAGATAATCTTGTCATGTGTGAAATCATATTGTTCAGAGTCACGTAAGCATTAATCTGGTGGGAATAAGAACATTATTAAATCTTACCTCATTAAGTTATTAATAATACCTTATTTATGATTAATGTGATGGGTTTAACTGATCATGGGGCGGGAACTCAGATGTAAACAATAGAAACCACATCTCAAGTCCTAGCCATCGCCCACTTCTTGAACTGACCAATGGTCCCCGGTGCACAGGACATGTCCCACCCCCTAACCAATGGAAGAAGAGCACACAGTATTATGTCTTGATCTACTGAATAAAGAGCGAGCTGCAGGCCAGGTCACTATCACAGACTCTTAACGCTTTCAACCTGATTAGCGGAGGACCGGATCCGGGAAGCGCTTGCGAATATTCACATGTATGTACATTGACTGTAGCCATTATTCTGTTTAGATTTATCTTGTTAGCCTGTAGTGTATAATTTGTACTGTTTTACCTTTTGAAATAATCCACGGTGGCTTTAGAACCCTGTGGTTTCAACTACAGAACGGTGTTGTGTCCTCACTTTCCTGCAAGGGTTTAAAGCGTATTTAACTGTATAAGGTTTATAAGTATTGATAAGGTGTACGCACTGCGGGTACTTTATACCGTCAGCGCTACTTAAGGTTTAAGGTGTAACATCATTGCAGAGCTTTGCTGCATAAGGTTTAAAGTGTAATCATATCATTGCATTGTATAACTGTATAAGGTTTTAAGGTGTATTAATTGGGTGCGAACGCACTGCGTGTACTTTGTACCCGCAGTGCGGCGTTTGTACGCTAAGTGCGTACACGGTATGGGACTCTGCGCGCAAATAGCGTACGAAGTACGTAGCGTGAGCTAGCGACCGCAGCAGCTCCATGGTAAAGGTGTGTTTAAAGGTATAGCTTTGTGTTGAAAGGTAATATTGACATTATCAGTCGACAGTAACTAGGTCGACAGGGTTTCTTGGTCGACAGGGTCTCTAGTTCGACATGTTCTAGGTCGACAGGTCAAAAGGTTGGCATGAGTTTTTCACAATTTTTTTCTTTTTTGAACCTTTTCACACTTAATGATCCACGTCGACTATGATTGGAACGGTAATCTGTGCAGAGCGAAGCGGTAGCGGAGTGAGGCACCTTGCCCGAAGCATGATGAGTGAAGCGAGCCATGCGAGGGGACACGGTACACTAATTGGGGTTCCTGGTCACTCTACGAAGAAAACAAAAACAAAAAAAAACATTAAAAACTCATGTTGTCTTTTTGACCAGTCGACCTAGACCATGTCGACCTAAAGACCCTGTAGACCTAGGGACCCTGTTGACCTAGTTACTGTCGACCAATTGTGGTCGACCTAGACACTGTCGACCTTGTTACTATCTACCTTCCATACCACACCCCCTTACAAAGTACATAAACAGAAGCAGTATGATCAAAACAAGAAAAAGTTGACTTACTGAGCATTGCAGGACATGGGCAAGGTATATAAACATTGCTGCATCAGTAGTCATATTACTGTACCAAATAAGAAGGACAGCAGTACCTAAAGGCTTGGAGTAGCTGCTGACAGTGGGAAGGAGATGGTGGTATAAGTGAGGGAAGGACAAACACATAAATAAAAAGGGGCCCTACTCCTGAGAGTTTACAAATACACATAACCTTGTGTAGCCAACATAAAGTATATATTACTAACCTATATTTTGTTGTCAACTAAAATAAGCGCTATTGTCATATCAGCTACGTTTCGCTCTGCAACAGAAAATAATGGCTCCTGTGTGTAGGGCAACCAGTTGAGAGATCTACAGTAAACAGTTAGACAGTCTATAGGTTGCCCCAAATAGTGAACATGCAAAAGGTCGACATGGTCAAAGGGTCAACAGAGTCAAAGGTTTAAAGGTCAAAGGTAGACAGTGCTTAAGGTGGACAGGTTTAAAAGGTTGACATGACAATGGTCGACACAAGTTGTTGTGCTTTTTTTTTTTGTTCAATGTTTCCAGTATTTACCATCCATGTGGACTGCAATTGGGAATAGTATGTGCAGCGTTAGCAGAGCAAGGCACCTTGCCTGAAGCATGGGGAGGGTCCATGTTTCCACTAATTTGGCACAGATATTGTGAAACATATAAAATTACACCACTAAATAAAAAAACTTGTGTTGATCATTTTTTGTTGACCATTTTATGTCAACCTTTTGACCCTGTTGACCTTTTTTACCTGTTGACCTTTTCTACTGTCCACCTTTTTTACATTGACCTTTTGACCCTGAACAAATTTTGCATGTCGACAATTTGGGGTTGACCTATTGACTGTCTATCTTTTTACTGTAGATCTATTGAACCACACCTGTTTGTAGTGTATACTATGTAGCTGGCACTACGCATAGCAATGTGAGCGCCTATGGACACACAATGAAAGGACAATCTGCATGTGTACGCTTTGCTTGATATATAATTTAAAGAGTATTAATTAATAGTTGAGATGTGCGCCTAGCACCATGTTTTGGTTTTGGTTCTAATTTGTCATCGGGTTTTGTTTTTGCCAAAACCGCCCTCACGTGTTTTGTGTTTGGATCTTTGTTTCAAAAATTTATAAAAACAGCTAAAATCACATCATTTGGATATTATTAACCTCAATACATTATTTTCCTGTAATTACCAGTCAATTCTGACCACCTTACAGCTCATAATATTGTTTCACCAATATTGGCCAAAGGCTGCAGCGAGCCAGCTAATTATTAAGTGAGCAGTGGCACAAACACTGTTTATAGCACATTTATGATACAGTGGCACACAGCAGTGGCAGAAAAGAAAAGCAGTGCAAGATGAAATTGTCCTTGGGCCCTCCCACTTACCCTTATGTAGGATATTAAAAAGAACATGCACAGTTTGACAAACCAAGCACTTCTGCATAGGGTCTTTCACTTTTTTTGGCTGAAGTACTTGGTTTGTTTGGGCCCCCACAAGGCAGTTAAGCCAATAGTGCTATCAATCATCTTTACAGTGGCAAGCTGTCATCATTATCATCCTTACCCTTAACAGTATTTACATCATCTTCACACAATATAAATCCATCCTCGCTGGAATCCACAATGACAGAAATCTCTGTACTTTGACATAATTGCTGGTAGTGTTTTTTGTTTTTTTCAGCACTCATTTTCCAGTTTTCATTTTTTGACACCTTTTTTAGAGTCTCAGTGAGAAGGTCTTGTATCATCATGAGAGGCAGAAGAAGATGCCTCACTGACATTGCAGAACTACCACTCATAATTAAAGGCCAAGACCTGAGCGTTTCATTATCGCTGCGCATGGTGTATAGAATAGTGGCAATTTTATGTTTTTTAGAAGAAAACGTTCCCTGTATTAAATGTGATGTTTTTTTCTTTATGTTGTAATGTTTTGTTTTTAATTTCAGGTGCCCTTTCTTAAACTATCTATGTCCTTGAGCCCGGCTTTAGTAGAAGTTTAAGTACTAATATCATGATCATCATGACTGTCAGCAGCCACAGCACTAGTAATTGGTTCAGGACTGGATTAAGGGGGAGGCGATTGGGGCGTAATTTACAGATACAGCCACGCCCACTTAGGAATTTTCTGTTGCTGCAGCACGGGGGTGAGCTGCGATGTCAGGGTGTCTGCTGTGGAGGGACCCACGGCCAGCCGGCAGCTTTGTAATGAGTCATTCTGACTCTTTAGTGTGCTGCTGCTCAATCGCTGTGATTAAGAGGATGCCGTCCAGCTGGAGGAGGACAAGGAGGAGGGATACAAGGCGGCTGCTTCTGGGACTAGTCAGATGACATGTACGTATTATGTACTGTCAGACAGCTCTATTCTGAATAACAGTACAGTGTTGTGGCAATGTCCTGTCAATGTTACTGCACTTTGTGTTGGTAGGCAGTGTGACAGGGCAGGGGTGCAGATAATGAACAGCATTAGGAGAAGCTGCAGTTGCACTCACTTCCGCTGTTTAATTATTCTGTAAAGTTATTTATCAGGTATGTGTTTCTATGCATTTTACGTTCTCAGAAATATGCTATGTGAACTTTTGGCATAACGGTTGTATCAAGGCTGTACATTAATGAGCAGCCAGGTTATATGACACTGCATTATCTGAGGTGGGCAGGTGTTGCATACAGGAAGCCTTAGGAATACACTATTTTTATGGATAAAACTTGCAGACACGCATACCTCCCAACATGACCCTCTCCAGGAGGGACACAATGCTCTGCTTCTGGACTTTTCTCTTAATTTATGATTGACGACACCTGTTTTGGACAGGTTGATGGATAAGGAAGGTGTTTCAGCACAGGTGATGGCAATCATACATTAAGTGGGAAATCCAGAAGCAGATCATTCTGTCCCTCCTGGAGAGGGTCATGTTGGGAGGTATGGACACGTCTTCGGGTTTTATGTAAGGTATCTAATGCAATCCTGTGTACCCTATAGTTTTTCAAGTGCGGTGGAACTGTAAGTTCAAGCATGCCCTGCTCCTCCCAGGGCCCTACTCTCTCAGCCTCCTCCTGACTGACTGGGAGCTACAAGTGAGGCGACCCTGCTCTTGCCTCCGCGGGATGACATCACAGTCTAAAAAATGGTAGGGGCAGGACTGGAAGTGGGAGGAGTAATGAGTAGAGAGAGGAGGAGCCTGTAATAATTTTTAACCCCCACCCCCTAAAAGAACAGTCTAGATCCAACCCTGAATTGGTTCCTGTTCCTGCTCTTACATCGACTGATAGTGATCCACATTGACTCACAGAACTTTTCTTATTAACCCAGTGACAAAGCTTGGTTCTGAACACACACAAGTTTTAATTAAAAAAATAACACTTTTTTCTGTTTATTAACAGATGACAACCACTTCACAGTGCTATTCTCACAGTGCTTAAATATTAATAACATGGTGGCAAAGCTTGGCCATAAACACAATTGTTGTACATTTTTCTCTATTTTTGGTGGGGTTTTTATGTATTTTTTAACAAATGACAACAACTTCACACTGTGACTCACAGCACTTATATTATTTAATGCAGTGGTATGGCCTGGTCCTGAACACACACAAGTTTTTTTTTGTTTGTTTTTTTACTTTTCTGTTTTTTTAACAATTGATAATAACTTCACACTGTGACTCACAGCACTTATATTCTAAACGTGATGGCATAGCCTGGCTCGGAAAACACACAAGTTGTTGTTTTTTTTAAATATTTGTTTTTAACATACTGTTGCAAATCATTACGCTTATATTATAGTAATGTGACAAAAACAACAACAGTGTGCTGTGCACCAAGGGTTAGCACTGCAGTTAAGTTATAACACCAGTGTGACACACTTAGCCAAAATGCAAGTTTTAGAGATGTTCACTTCCTGCACTATAAAAATAACAAAGAATGTTTTGCTAACCACCTACATTCATGTAGCTTGGTCCAGTGTGAAATGGCATCCGTATCACCGTGGGAGGGACTTATATCGAATCCAAATCACGCGAGATCTGACACTGGAAAGATTACATTTTCCCCTGTTTTGGAATCTGAGCCTGGCAGGAACACCAAAGCCAGGGCTCAGATTCGCCTAGATCCTGGAAGTTCGGGTGGACTTGATTTTCGGAGAACCGAGCCTGCTCACCTCTAATAATACTATGTAATCTTGTTTATGAAATATCTTACTATAGCTTTACCTAAAAAGTAAAACAAACATCTAGACAGATCTGCTCATAGTCAGTATAATGCTTTAAGACTTCAGTTGATATAACAACCTCTTAGAGCTTTATAAGATAAAGCTAGCTGGTTACCTGACCCTTTCGTCAGCTACATTGTGACTGGGATACAGTGTCAATAAAATGTATAATTTCTGTTGCTGATTAAATAGCTGCAATGCTTCATTTCGTGTCCTGAAGCATCTCAAACTAAATTTATGTCACACCCCAGCTCCACTATGGATGAGAGCCATCTCTGAACGGATGTGCATTTAATCTGGCAGCGAGAGAATGACTGGCATTCAATACTACTGCCAGGACTTTGGCATATCATTAATAGGACAACCTGCTACAATGAAAGCCTTCCACACCTACCAGATGTGCGGCTGGAAACCTTGCCAACATTTCACACAATACTGTGATGCAATGCACTATAACCCAGTAATGGCCAGTACCATCACTATTTATCAATGTCATATCTCACTAGCAATTGTCGTTGGTTTGGTTGGTTTGTTTATTTGTTTGTTTGTTTATTTTAAGTGAATTCATGCAAATGACATTTTCTGCTTAATACCTGTTAGGTAATATCATTGCATGGCATATAAATAGGTGTTTTTTAAACAGCAAGTAATTATTATGACTCGGAGTGATAATCATTGTCATCACAGCACTAAATAACTAGCATTTGCTATAGATGCTGCTTATTTGCTAAAATGCTTGTAACTGTCTGAGCAAAAGCGAAGATAAGTGCTGTCTATTCAGCACCAAATTGGTGAATAGCGTGTAATAGTGATACAGATGACCCTGTAACGCCGAGGTTCAGCTACTACAATACTTTGTTTATCCCGTTTATTTCATTTGATTCAAGTCTTTGGTCTTTCCTCTCCTGCCCTCCATCGGATATGTGAGAACATGTACTTTATGGCGAGGACAATTTATCACAGCCCATAAAGTGCTTGAACAGATCTCCAGTCCCCATCTCTATGCTGGAACGAAGTGATTTCTCAATTAAATGAAATGTTTAAATCCTTAGTGGACAAGTTTCAGCAAGAAAGTCATATATTGGCCGCCCTATGTGTTTTGTCACATATTTCATAAAGTGTATATTGTGCAGATGTCATTGAAATGCTTGCCATATGGTCACTCGTTTTTTTTTTAAGGATACCTGAACCTGATTTGGTCTCATCCATTAGCTAGTACAGTAGCATAAGACAGGGAGCTCATTTTGAAGCAAATTATTATAAAATTACAATATAAAAAATTCCCTTTTTTATCTTGCTATGTTTGGTCAGAAATAAGGCTACATAAATATATACATCAAATATAGAATGAGGTTTCAAAGTGCTGCTAATATTAAGAAATATATTCTTTGTTTATATTCAAAGTCAATTTGGAATCGATGTTCCAGCCTAGATGCTGTGTCCTGCACTGCTTGGCGTAGATTTCATTTGCCTGCCAGCTGTAATGACCGATCACTAATTAGACAGTGGTTTATCAATTAATAAGGTAAAAAAATCTTCTCAGTCCATTTCTGCACGGCAGCCCCTGTGGGCTTTTCTGGTCTGTCTCTACTGGGTGAGGTAAGGGATTGGTGCATTCGCTTTGATGCGTCTATTAGGGTGGTAATTAAGTGGGATTCTAGTAGCCTCTGTCATACCCACCGCTTATAATTGGTTTCGTGCATGTTACATTTAGCCCATTGTTACACTATATTATAATCACTTGTGTTCATTTAGCTTATTCAGAACTATGGTGCTGTGTGTTGAGATGTAATGGACCGTGGACTAACATGTGCCGCACACTAGCTACAATTTTATTATACAGTATTCCGTTATCCAAGTGTTTCATACCGGTGTGTTAAATTACAATGACATGAGCTAAGGAGGTGCGCTGTGCAATAATATAATATAAAGACATTTATTGTCACTTGTCTTATTATTGGGAGCAGTAAAATTATATTGCATGCCTAGCATTTGAAAAAGTTCAGAGCAATGATTCTGTTACGAATGTGACAGTCGTTTGCCATAGTCTAAAACGAGCGATGAGTGATGCAAATTTTGCGTAGTACATTATAACAATTGTATATTAACTTCCAATTTAAATAACGTTAATTTTAATAAATAATTATGTGCATGCTGATTTTAAGTACACAATGAGCTTGTTACACAGAATTATATTAGTGGTGAATATAAATACAAAGAGTATTCCCACTATAGGTTCTTACTACTCTCTTTATGCATATACTGTCAGCTTAACGCTGGTTATACATTAATCATTTAGCACATAAACAGTTCCCTATAGTATATGCACAGCTCAATACTCCACAAGTGGTGGAAAGTAAAAAAGCAATTTGTCTTAGCACCTTCTCTTGCACTTCCCAGTCCAGGGGTACGCACCCTGTAGGCTCCAGCTGCTGTAGAACTACACATCTCAGCATGCCCTGACACAGTTTTGCTGTTATGGTGAGCTAAATCTGTCAGAGTATATTGGATATCCACAGATTGCCTGAAACTGGTCTAATGTATGAATAAATATTAGTCTTTTGTACCAGAATGGGAATCTTAGTGCTGCAAAAAGAGATAATGGGTGTTCATCTTAGGGCCTACAGTAACTCATAGTGGGAATCTGCAGCTCTGCAAGGTCCATTCTGTGCATGTGCAGTACGAGCCTTGTGATCTCGCCCACATTTCCTCTCTACCACTGTCTGGTTGACACACAGTGGCATTGGGGTAGTGGGGAGGGGGCAAGGGGAGGCATGCATTCCCAGAAATGGGGGCGTGTCACCTCCATTTTCTGGGAAGGGAGAGCCAGGTGTCTGTGTGTTACCACTCAGACTTCCTGGCCACACAGCCCCCTCTTCCATCGTTCAGATGAGTAAGGTGGATCTCACTCATCTGGCCACCTATATGGAACATTGCAACCCATGGTTGCGAAGTTGGATCCTAGCTTGTGACATTGGTTGCAGTGCTGGGATTGCAGCTACATACAGAAGGTGTCTCTTCTACTGAGATATCTCCTGCATGCCCCTTCTTGAGATGGGACCAAAATACATTTTGTCCATTTCAAAATCAGGCCCTTAATCAAGTGTAGGGGTATCAGCTTACAGTACAATATATGGTAGGCCTATGCCTGCATCTGTTGCAGAACATGATAACAAAAATAAAATGTAGGCCTACATCTGTATGTGCTTCCTTTTACACAGGGGCTCATTTATTAATTACTGGGGGTTTGACACAATATTTATAATCTCTTTTCACTGCTATATGCTGCAATAAGAAATGATCTACCTCAGGCATTTATTAATGTACACATGCAGGGACAGGGCTCAGATTGGTACTTTTTGCAACCTGTAGCCTATAAGCTACAATGCCTGATGCCATCTTTAGATCGTGTTAGCTATTGGGGCCAAGCTCTGGAATTCTTCACATTCTCTTGCCTGGTACAGTCTGCAAAAAAAGCAGCACCCATAGGTTTCCATGTGGACTGCTTTTGGGGGACCAGAGCAGATATATCTAATATCTCATGTATATCCAGGGATTTCATAATATTTGCAGGTACCCCCTGAACATTATCCTGCAGTTCTACTGATTGGTAGGTATTTTATCTCTCTCCACTTTAAAACATCTCCCCTTTAAAGAGGTGAATCCAAAGTGAGTAGGGTTATGTTCTGTTTGCAAACTAAGGCAGACCAGCAAAGTAATGCATATACAGTATTATAATAATAATAATAATAATAATAATAATACTAATAATAATAATAATAATAATGTTATTTATAGAGTGTTTGTTTTCTCTCCAATAGGACTCAAGACCTTAACATATTAGATGAAATGCAGTACCGAAACATAATACAGTACAGAAAATAAGAAATGCAGAAAAAGCTTTTCATGAAATACAGACAGGAAGGGATATACTACAATGGGTATGGTGGCTAATTTGGGTCATTAGCTGCAGTATTATTCCTACTACCCTTGCAGGGTCCAAGAGAGGCTGCCATTCTGGGCACACTACATAGGATTACACTGGGAAGAGTAGGGAATGCCTGGCAGTGGCGTAACTAGAAATTTTTCTCCCCCAAGCCAAAAAATTATTCGGCGCCCCCCCCCCCCCCATACCCCCCATAATTGGCACTAGTAAAGGGACAAATATGCGTGCACCGTAGGTGCGCGCCGCCAAAAAGGGTGTGTGGCTTCGTTGAAATGGGCGTGGCTTTGCGTAAAGGGGCGTGGCATTGCAGGAAAAGACTACCTTATACCCCAGTTTTGCAACCTGCACGCCCAGACGTTAGCCACCACAGGAAAGAAAAATAATCCTGATTCATGCCCCTTACATTATTTGTCATTTTTCCTCCTAATAGTAATGCCCAGTATACATTATTCCACATACTGCAATGGCCTTACCCATTATGCCACACACAACAATGCACATGACACAATATGCACACACTGTAATGCCCCCGACACATTATGCCACACACCATAATGCCTGTGACACATTATGACAGGAATCGCAATGCCCGTTATACATTATGCTACACACTGCAATGCCCCTGATACATTATAGCACATACAATGTCTGTGACACAGTATGACACATACCGCAATGCCCGTTATACATTATGCCACACCGCAATGACCCAGAGAAATTATACCACATTCCACTATGCCCGTGATATAGTATACAGCACACCGTAATGCCTGACACATTATGACACACACCGCAATGTCCGTGATACATTATGCCACACACCGTAATGCCCATTACACATTAAGTTCTACAGTAAGGCTTCTAATTACTTTTAAATTACCTGCTCGTTGCCAGGGGTTTCATGCTCTTGGTTCCATACACGGTGCCAGGGGTTTTCATGCTCAGGGTGTCATGCTCGTTGCCAGGGGTTTCATGCACTGGGTGTCATGCTCGTTGCCAGGGGTTTCATGCACTGGGTGTCATGCTCGTTGCTAGGGGGTAGTGCTTGTTGCTAGGGCCGTGCTCCCAGTGCCACATATGCCCCCAGTGCCAGATATTCCCCCACAGTGCCAGGTATATGCCCCCAGTGCCAGATAGTCCCCCACAGTGCCAGGTATATATGCCCCCAGTGCCAGATATTCCCCCACAGTGCCAGGTATATGCCCCCAGTGCCAGATATTCCCCCACAGTGCCAGGTATATGCCTCCAGTGCCAGATAGTCCCCCACAGTGCCAGGTATATGCCCCCAGTGCCAGATATTCCCCCACAGTGCTAGGTATATGCCCCCAGTGCCAGATATTCCCCCACAGTGCCAGGTATATACCCCCAGTGCCAGATATTCCCCCACAGTGCCAGGTATATGCCCCCAGTGCCAGATAGTCCCCCACAGTGCCAGGTATATGCCCCCAGTGCCAGATAGTCCCCCACAGTGCCAGGTATATGCCCCCTTTGTGCCAGATAGTCCCCCACAGTGCCAGGTATATGCCCCCAGTGTCAGATATTCCCCCACAGTGCCAGGTATATGCCCCCAGTGCCAGATATTCTCCCACAGTGCCTGCTGTCCCCCCCCCCCCCCCCCTTGTGTTGGAGGGACACGGAGGGCACAGCGCGCGCCTCTCCTGTGTCCCTCCTGGCTCTCCGGCTGTCTAATAAAGGAAGTGCCGGTTCGTGAGCCAATCAGAGCTCACGAACGGCACTTCCTTTATTAGACAGCCGGAGAGCCAGGGAGGGACACAGGGGGGCGCGCGCTGTGCGCTTCGTGTCCCTCCGTACAGCAGCGGAGGGAAGGAGACCTGCAGATTGACATGCGGACGCTCGTCCGCATGTCAATCTGTTCTGTCAGTGGCGCCCCCGCAGCCCCTCGCCCCCAAGCCACCGCGAGGGCTGCGGGGGCAGTAGTTACGCCACTGATGCCTGGAACTTATGACACACAATGGGAGAGAGACAATACTCATCAAGATCCAAGTATGTACTTCAGAATGCCTGTCTGCAGCCATATTGCTTGCAGGTGCCTGATGGCTTGTGGAGGATGATGTTGTTGTTGTTGATGATGATGATGATGATGATGATGACAACAAATACAGGGGTATATTCACTAAGGCTTGGATGGAGGCAAAGTAGACAGAGATAAAGTACCAGCCAACCAGCTCCTAACTGTCATTTGTCAAACACAGCCTGTAACATTGCATTTACTGTAGGTGCTGATTGGCTGCTACTTTATCTCCGTCAACTTTATCTCCATCCAAGGATTAAGGGGGGGCGGGGTACACATGGAGAGATCCATTCTTAAAATCTAAGCAATCTGCCTAGCACATTGCTCATTTCACCCGCTGGGTGAAATGACTGCCCCCCTCCCACTCTGCTGTGCTGAGTGGGGGGAGAGATGTGTGCTGAGCGGTCTGTGACAGATCGCCCAGCACACATCTCTCCCCGTGTGTACTGTCCTTAAGTAAATAGACCCCACAGTCACCAGCATCACTGGCTGCATCTGGTTGTGTGATTTTAATTTCACTTCTGAAGATCTGAGGAGATTTCTGCATTGCTCTTTTATTTATTATATCATTTTGGGGACATGTTTTGTATTACATTTTTACTGTTTTAAACTTTAAAATAGTTCAAACTTCATGCTGAATGCATTTTTCTTATTAAAACAAACTTTCCTTATGACCTAGCTGGGTGTAATAGTACGCCTGACATACTGTAAATTCGATGCATATGTAACTGGTTCAAACTTGGATGCATTCTGAAACTTAACATACTGTGTGGGCCTACTACTTTTACTCATATCTCTTTAGCTTTTTTTTTTTTTTTTACTCATATGCATCCAACATAGCATCAGCCCCAGTGTGTTTACCACTGAGACAATGACAATAGCAACAACAACAATAATAATAATAATAATAATAATAATTATTATTATTATTATTATATTAATCTGCGATCACGGCTAATATTATCACACTTATATTATATTGTATAATCTTATCACACTTATCTCCCAAAAAATGGCTTATTGCAGTCTGCACGCTCCCATTTATCGCACCTATCCTATTCCAAAATGGCAATAACGGGATTTGCATGATAATTCTAGCCGGCAAACCAGATATACTGTAAGTATCAGAGAAAATGGGGAAATGTGTCTGTACCCCGAAAAAAGGCAAACTAATATAAGAAAACATTATATAAGTCTGTTAGTGGCCATAATAAAAGTACTTGGTGTCATTAAATTGGGTCAAATGGTTGTTATATGCATTTTTTTTTTTTAAATGTGAAAAAAATATATAAAGCAATTTTTTTCAGCAAAATAAGTGCTTTCAATAGATTTAGGGTAGATAAAAATAGGTGTAAGTATATATCTGGGTAATTTTAGGAAACTAAAAATAAAGGAAATAGACCAATTACTCCCACTTGCAAATCTCACTCATAAAGCACCCTAATACACCAATCCCATACCTTTTACCCCAATTTCCATCACTTTGCATTTTTTAACCCCAAAAATTATGTCATTATTGGCCAATTAAAAATAATTAAAAACGTCTAATTGCATAATTAGTGATTCAGAGGGGTTTCCCAGGGGTTCAGAACTAAATCCTGACATGTTTACCTTAAAATAAGGATTTTGCACTACTTATCCCCTGCTCAGAAATGGTGAAGAGAAATTTGTGATAAATCCTATGGAGACTTATCGATGATTAATTTTCACCACAAATAGGATACCAAGTTATGGCAAATGCAATAATGTATTGCAAAACCGTGTTATCACAGCTAATTGGATATCCCCCTGAGACCAACAACAACAACAACAACAACAACAACAACAACAATAATAATAATAATAATAATAATAACAATAATAATAATAAATTATATGTGTGTTTGGGAAATGATATTATAATATAATGGATTCAGTCCCATTGTCTTCATTTTGAGTTTATTAGCATGACTTGAATGTAATTATTTTACTATTTCCTGGAGAGCACAGGGAAGATAAATGTATGTGATTAGCATTTAATACCAGTGTTATTACATTGTTTACTCTCCTCAACAGTTGTATCTCCCCCTCTCCCCGTGCTGTTTGCCAGTTCCATATGCCATAAAGTGCTTGTAATTGCGCCTGAGCCTGAATTCCATTCTGACGTATTCATCTGCCATCCGCTCTGTAGGAACAGAATAGGCTTATTGTGGGACGAGTGTACGGAGTAATTGATGCCAAGTCTCTATGAATGGGAAAGGAATATTCTCAGACAGTCAGGTTAGAAAGAAGTGCCGCTTGACAATAGAGTTAATTTATCAAAAACAAAACAAAGCGCATTACGGAAAATCAAAGCAGCCAGAAACCAGCAGTCATACCAAAAGTATATCCTTGTACTCTTTTACATTAAATGCAGATTCCACCTGCTATATCCGGACTTTCCCTTTTCTAGTACATAGTACATACATAAGTGTAATTAAATTACTATGGCTCCATTTAATAACAACAGTTCAGTGTTTTTCCTGTGTAATTAAGCCTGCATTGTGTACATAGCCTCAGATATACTTGTACATCTTGAACAATGATACACTGTACATTGAAGGATTCACGAATGTCCCTTTTTACTGCTTGGTCACACTACACCCAGTGGTGTTTTTATGTAACTACACACATATACAAATATATATATATATATATATATATATATATATTTATTTACTTACTGTATATATCTAAGTGTGTGTGTGTGTGTGTGTGTGTGTGTGTGTGTGTGTGTGTGTGTGTGTGTGTGTGTGTGTGTGTAAAATTACATAACACAAGCACACACATACACAAGTGTGTGCAAAACAGAGCAGAAGGCACTCAGAGGCTATGGATAGATAGAGATAAATAGATAGATAGATAGATAGATAGATAGATAGATAGATAGATAGATAGATAGATAGATATGGATTTTCATTATTTTTCATTTTGATAAACATTTATACAAAAATAGGGGTATATTTACTAAGGCTTGACATTTTTTAGAACTGGTGATGATGCTCATAGCAACCAATCAGATACTACTTAACATTTATCTAGCTGCTTCTAGAAAGCAATAGATATAATCTGATTGGTCACTATGGCAACATCACCAGTTCGATAAAAAACCTCCCACCTTAGCAAATGTACCCCCAATTTTTTTTTTTTTGCAGACTTTTTTTTGTGTGTAAGGGGTGTGTGTGTGTGTGTGTGTGTGTGTGTGTGTGTGTGTGTGTGTGTGTGTCATACTCATTAACTACTAGATGTGAAATTGACGGGCTCTCTTTAACTCATTATCAACCATTGAAAACATTGCTTTTACACTTTGGTTGCAGGCGCTATGGGTGACGACAGCGCCCCTGCTGGTTTGGTCAGGCGACATGTTATAATGTTATACTGATCTTATTTCAATTATCTGTAGATAGTTCCATTATATAATATTTTACAATAAAGTAATCTAAAAGCGTACAGTGTGCTTAGTACATTTCACCATGTTTTAACCGAGCAGCTGTTAATATATTTTATTCTAGGTGGGAA
Source organism: Pseudophryne corroboree (assembly GCF_028390025.1). Lineage (NCBI taxonomy): Eukaryota > Metazoa > Chordata > Amphibia > Anura > Myobatrachidae > Pseudophryne > Pseudophryne corroboree. Next base: position 852,497,995 of record NC_086444.1, on the reverse strand, counting down.
AGTGTGAAATGTTACTTTGAAGAACCCACTCTCCCCCAAATCCTCTCACGACTCTTAATCAAAATAAATAGCGGACAAAATATGTCCCTTTGCCATATCTACCTCTTAATCCTGATAGTAATTCGGGGAAGCTGCATTACACAGTGCTTCTATTAATCCCTACTCCAAGCAAATATTATTTCTGACCTACTATATTCATTTCCCACTCTTTAAATACAGTATCATTTTAGGATTGGTGAGGCAGGCGGGGAGGGGGCAATGGTGTAGCAGACAGATGCGCATTACCCTGCTAAAAGTTGTTTTCATAGAATCCTTTCTGTGATTAAATGAAATAACAAAGCCTTCATGTAAGACGCAACCAGGAGGACGTGTTCGCGTGTTTACAGGCTCAGTGTGGGGTGTAATGCTGATACATAACTGTTAAGTCAGTGATGGGTTTCAAATGCTTATGGGTGAAGTGACCTAATTTTGGCACTGAGGCATTGTGTAGCGCAAAATCTGTGCGACCACTGCTAAGGTGACACCTCCAGCAGTGACACTAGGATGGCCTCTGCCAGCACACCCCCTCATTCATAGTCACTAATCAATACATTCGTTGTTTCTGCAAGACACTAGTGCATGGCAACATACGCCTTCTGTCCCACTCCCAGCCAGCAAGTGCCCCTCTTGTTTCTGCTCTTTATAATAGGGGGACATAAAAATCACAATACAGGGTCGAAATAATAAATGGGTCTAGCAAGCACAAACGACATTTTTAGCAGATTTTGGCAATTACGAGCCAGATTTACATTCATGGACTCAGCAGGACATTAACCCAGCAAGTGGATGTACAGAATCTGCTCAATGTGGTTATTATAAATGACACCTTTTTAGTAGATAGATAGATAGATAGATAGATAGATAGATAGATAGATAGATAGATAGATAGATAGATAGCTCTGTCTACCCATCTATATATTTTTTTCTTTTTAACGCGATACATGGATAGATAGATAGATAGATAGATAGATAGATAGATAGATAGATAGATAGATAGATAGATAGCTCTGCCTACCCATCTATATACATATTTTTTTTACTTTTAACGCGATTGTATCCCACTGCAATCTATTCGTGTTATACAATGTGTACTTATTACATTTAGATTGTTACACTTTAAATCCAGTTGACGTTTGCTTCACTTCTCTTTATACCCTTTTTATGTATTCTGATACGTGCTATTTTGCCCTTTTTAGGACCTCGTTCTCTCTTTTTGTTTTGCAATTGTTGCAGCGACATAAAGCAGCCTTTCTCTTTGCCTCTATAGATACACATATACAAGGAGCACTAAAGGATCCCAGTGCTATTCAGTGATCTGCCATTTGTTCTAAAGTCCTAATAGCGGTGACCTTTCTGCATGCAGCCTTCAGCCTTCCTATTTGGCCAGTGTATGTGGTGGAAGCAGATGGCTAGTGATTGGGTGAGCTTTGTGGTTCTCATGCTGAATACTTTCTGGAAAAGGACTTTATCACGCTTCATTGGGCAAAGGAACAAGAGGATGAGATTTATGACTGGAGAAAATAAATCTCCCTTTTTAAGTTGTAGTGCTTCAATACTTATTAGAATTTTCTATCAATTTCTACTTTTGGGTGTTCTCACTGTACTTGCAGGAAAAATTCAGACAAAGGAACTGACACAAGGACACGACTTTGTCCGTCAACCCACTGTATGGATGGGAATTCTTCATGTTTCACTGTGATATACATGTAGCTCTTTATAAAGCTGTATTGACTATTGTTTATAGTGTTTGTTAATTATGTAATCTAATGTAACAGTACTATGCTTTTCAAATGATAGTAAATGCCATTTAGTATTCGATAACCATAGCAGACTTAATTTGTGTGTTGTCTGCCACTGATTTCTGCCTTAAAGCTACCAGACTTAGGAGATAACTCCATTTAATCAGCACTGTTGTGACCACATTGCATCTTATTGTATTATGACGCCCATTATCACGTATTATAGAAGTAGCACTGATTGAGGAATGAGTATTACAAATTCAATGCAACATCCACCCTGATATGGTTTGCCCTAAGCAATTGCTTTAGAGCATGTTGTTCTTTTTAAGTGTGTTTTATATTGCCATGTAAGATAATGCTTATTACATCTTAATAAAGCCTACATTACTGTAAATGGGGGATCCTACAACTCATGTTGGGCCCATTACTTTCACATGAATCCTTTGACAATGAACAAAACTGTTCCTAATGAGAAACTCAGATTTGTCCATTACCACTAATGTAGTTGATGCAGAGATTACTGATACGTTCAATGACAATGTGCTAAGGTCATTACGAATTACACGCACTTCCATATGTTGCATCCAAATCGGTTCTTGATTAAACACTTTATCTGGGACAATACAATACTGAAGCGCTTCACTAATTGCAGCTGCTGACATCCGTTGCTCTGGACACCCTAAGAGAAAGCCTTGAAGAGCCTTCTTGCGACGCTGCTAAATTCTTATGGATGAAAGTGCCCTTGAAATAGAAGGAGGTCTACTTAATGATGCAAAAGTTGTATTGTGCTTTGACTTTTCCCATCAGTGGTCATTTGTTTTGCCAACTATTTTATACACATTATGCTAAAATATGTGTTTACGTAGTATCTACTGTAGATTATAAACATATTGGACCTCATTCAGGTTTGTTAACAAACCAAAAACGCACACTAAAGGGCAAAACCATGCTGCACTGCAGCTGGAGGCAGATGTACCATGTGCAGAGAGAGTTAGATATTGGTGGGGTGTGTTCAAACTGAAATCTAAATTGCAGTGTAAAAATAAAGCAGCCAGTATTTACCCTGCACAGAAACAATATAACCCAACCAAATCTATATCTCTCTGCACATGTTACATCTGTAAGCACAAAACAAGAAATAGCAGCACTACTGAATGAGTTATCTGTTAAAAAGAATACATTTAATACACATATTTAAAAGAATATATAATACAATAAAAATACAGAAAGAATTGTTTCATAAGCACTTTTGGGCCTCCCACATATATCCAGGATTACACCAGGTGATTCCCGTTCCTATAATTGTTTCTGGTTAGAAAGAATGAACAAAGATTATTGCTCCATTTACCTCTAGGACACGCACAGTTCAGCAAATTAGGTGTAACTTTATGAGTCACCGTGGAATTGGAGAATGCCTTGGTTTTATCCTTTTAATATTAGAGGGATAGTCCTCGCTTGGAGTGCAGTGTGCTGGTGCTCCAGCAGTTCAGGAGGATTATCGGAAGAGCAAATAAGTTCAGTAATAGTTCCGATGGTGTCCAGAGACTGGTCCGGGTTCTCTCTCAGAAGTGGTGGATTTCCTGTTTGTTGGGAATTGCGCATTTCGCTGTATTTTACAGCTTTTTCAAATGTAATCGGTCACCTTTGAAAAAGCTGTAAAATAGAACGAAACGCATCAGATGTGGCCAGATTCCCAACAAACAGGATATCCACCACTTCTGAGAGAGAACCTGAACCAGTCTCTGGACACCATTGGAACTATTACTGAACTTATTTGCTCTTCCGACAATCCTCCTGAACTGCTGGAGCACCAGGACATTGCACTCCAAGCAAGGACTATCCCCCTAATATTAAAAGGATAAAACCAAGGGATTCTCCATATCCACGGTGACTCATGTGGTAACACCTAATTTGCTGAACTGTGCGTGTCCTAGAGGTAAATGGAGCAATAATCTTTGTTCATTCTTTCTAACCAGAAACAATTTAGGAACAGGAATAACCTGGTGGAATCCTAGTTATACGTGGGAGGTCCAAAAGTGCTTATGAAACAATTCTTTCTGTATTTTTATTGTATTATATATTAAATGTATTCTTTTTAACAGACAACTCATTCAGTAGCGCTGCTATTTTTGGTGTTGGCATACAGATGTAACATGTGCAGAGAGATTTAGATTTGGGTGGGTTATATTGTTTCTGTGCAGGGTAAATACTGGTGCTTTATTTTTACACTGCAATTTAGATTTTAGTTTGAATACACCCCACCCAAATCTAAATCTCTCTGCACATGTTACATCTGCCCCACCTGCAGTGCTGCATGGTTTTGCCCTTTAGTGTGCTTTTTGAAACCTGAATGAGGTCCAATATGCTTATAATCTACAGTAGATGCTATGTAAACACATATTTTAGCATAATGGGGGTCATTCAGAGTTGATTGCTAGCTGCCGTTGTTCGCAGCGCAGCGATCAGGCAAAAAAAAATCGGCATTTCTGTGCATGCGTATGCACCGCAATGCACTGTCGTGTCATACGGGTACAATGAGCATCGTGGGTTTGCACAGAGTGTAATGAACATTCCTGTCACACGGCCGAACGCAGGAAGATTGACATGAAGTGGGCGTTTCTGGGTGTCAACTGACCGTTTTCAGGGAGTGCTTCGAAAAATGCAGGCATGGCAGAAAAAACGCAGGCATGGCTGGGCGTTCGCTGGGCAGGTGTGTGATATCAAAAGCCGTCCCTCCGTCGTTAGAATCAACGCACACGAAGAGTAACTACAGGGCTGGTCTTGTTTTGCACAAAAAGATCTTGCAGGCGCTCTGCTGCACAGGCGTTCACACTTCTGCAAAGCGAAAATACACTCCCCAGTGGGCGGCGACAATGCATTTGCATGGCTGCTAAAAACTGCTAGCGAGCGATCAACTCGGAATGACCCCCAATGTGTATAAAATAGTTGGCAAAGCAAATGACCACTGATGGGAAAAGTCAAAGCACAATAAAACTTTTGCATTAAAAAGTAGACCTCCTTCTATTTCAAGGGCACTTTCATCCACAAGAATTTAGCAGCGTCGCAAGAAGGGTCTTGGAGGCTTTCTCTAAGTGTGTGTACACACGGGGAGATATTTTCTTACGATTTTGACTATATAGTCCAAATCGTAAGAAAAGTTAGTGCAGATCGCAAGGTGAAAGATCTTACTATTATTATCCTTTATTTATATGGCGCCACATGGGATTCGCAGCACCCAATTACAGAGTACATAAACAAATAAGCAAAACAAGAAAACAGTGACTTTCAATTCAATACAATATAGGACAAGTACAGGGTATATAAACATAGCTGCGTCAGTGGACAACACTGAAATAAGTATCAGTACGGCTGAAAACTGAGGGATTTGGAGTCGTCAAAGGGTGAATTGAAAATAAGATAAGTTAAATAAGAGACCAAAAATGCACATGAGGGAAGAGGACTTGTGAAAGCTTACATTTTCAAGGGTAGGGTCACACTGACAGGGGTGAAACAGACAAGGTAGAAAGTGAGCGTGGGCCACAGAGGGCTTAGGATGAGAGATGGCTGGGTTTGGTGAAGAAGTGTATCTTGAGAGCCCATTTGAAGTTTTTTGTAGAAAGCTGGAGCGCCTGAGGGGGGGAGGTAGAGAATTCCAGAGATGGGGAGCAGCACGTGCAAAATCTTGGAGGAAGGAGTGGGAGGAGGTAATCAGTAGGCAGGAGAGGCGGCTTGCATTGGCAGAGTGAAGAGGACAGGCAGTGTAAAGGGAGATAAGGTCAGAAATGTAACTGGGAGAGGAGTGAGTGAGGGCTTTGTAAGTGAGTGTGAGAAGTTTGAAATGTATTTATTTATTAACAGTTTCTTACATAGCGCAGCAAATTCTGCTGCGCTTTACAATTGGACACAATGATACAACAAAACTGGGTAATAAACAAACAGTCAGAGGTAGGAAGGCTCTGCTCACAAGCTTATAATCTATAGGGAAATAGGCATTGATACACAAGGAAAGGCATATTTTGCATATTTGTCCACCGGATTGCAAAGGTTCTAGGTGGGTTGCATGATATCACATCACAGCAATGAATAACCCTGGTCAGAAAGAAGGGAAAGTGAAGAAAGAGAATATGTGGAGGATATGTGCGGACTGTACAGTGGGAATATAATCGGATAGGAAAGCTTATGAAGGTTGAGTGAGCGGTTCTGGAATGTGATAAGCTAGACTGAATAGGTGAGTTTTCAGGGAACGTTTGAAGGTTTGGATACTAGGGGAGAGTCTCATTGTACGTGGTAGGGCATTCCACAGAGTGGGTGCAGCCCGAAGGATGTCCTGCAATCGTGCATGGGAGCAAGTAATGAGTTTGGATGAGAGACGTAGATCTTGTGAAGATCGGAGAGGTCGGGTTGGGAGATATTTTGAGATGAGCGAAGAGATGTACATTGGTGTAGTATTGTTAATGGCCTTATGTGTGAATAAAAGTATTTTATATTGAATACGGTAGAATACAGGTAACCAATGGAGGGACTGACACTGTGGATCTACAGACGATGAATGTCTAGCAAGGAAGATTAGCCTAGCAGCTGCATTCAGAATGGATTGTAGTGGTGAGAGTATCTTTTTGGTAAGACCAGTAAGAAGACTATTGCAATAATCAATGCGGGAGATAATGAGAGCATGGATTAGAGTTTTTGCAGTGTCTTGTGTAAGGTATGGTCGTATTTTGGATATGTTTTTTAGATGCATGTATCATGATCTTAAGACAGATTGAATGTGGGGAGCAAAGGACAGTTCTGAGTCAAGTATGACACCTAGGCAGCGAGCTTGTGGGGTAGGATTGATTGTTGAGTTCTCAACAGTGATAGAGATATCAGGTTGGTAACTACTATTGGCCGGTGGAAATATAAATAGCTCTGTTTTGGAAATATTAAGTTTGAGGTGGCGAGATGACATCCAAGATGAAACAGCAGAAAGGCATTCAGTGACCCTGACCAATGCAGATGGTGACAAATCTGGGGAGGATAGGTAGATTTGAGTATCATCTTCATACAGATGATACTGAAATCCAAAAGTGCTGATTAGTTTACCAAGAGATGAGGTATAGATTGAGAAAAGCAGAGGACTTAAGACCGAGACTTGTGGTACTCCAACTGAAAGAGGTAACGAAGAGGAGGTGGATTCAGAAAAGCGAACACTGAAGGAGCGTTTAGATAGGTAGGATAGGAACCAAGAGAGGACTGTGACTTTAAGACCTAGGGATTGTAGTGTTTGTATGAGAAGAAAATGGTCAACAGTGTCAAAAGCAGCAGAGAGATCTAGAAAAATAAAAAGTTAGTAATGGCCGTTGGACTTTGCAATGACTAGATCACTGAAATGGATTGTGAAGGGGAAGGGGAGCTAGTGAAGGGCTTGTGAGAGAGGGGATGGGGATGTAGAACATTTAGTGAGGAAGATGAGCTGGGAAGCAGCATTGAGGATAGATTGGAGTGGAGAGGGGTATTTGTCAGGGGTATCCGATAGGAGAATATTACAGTAGTCCAGTCTGGAGATGACCAGTGAATGGATAAGGGTCTTAGTGGCATCCTGGGTGAGAAGGAGTCTGACCCTGGAAATATTTGTGAGCTGAAAATGACAGGTTTCTGAGAGGTACTGAATGTGTGGTTTGAGTCAAGGATTACTCCAAGACATCGCACTTGGGGGCTAGAGGAGATACTAGTGCCATCAATAGATAATGAAATTGTGGGAGGTGAGGTTGTGCAGGAGGGTGGGAAGACCATCAGCTTAGTCTTAGAAATATTAAGTTTAACAAAGTGCTGGGACATCCAAGAAGAGACAGCAGAGAGACAGTTTGATACACGAGTGAGGAGAGCAGGAGAGAGGTCAGGTGAGGAAAGGCAGATTTGAGTATCATCAGGATAGAGATGATATTGTAAGTCAAAAGAGCTAATGAGTTTGCCTAAACAGGATGTATAGAGAGAGGAAAGGAGAGGACCAAGAACAGAACCTTGGGGGACACCTAGAGTTAGTGGAAGTGGGGGGAGGTGGAGCCATGACAGGAGACAGAGAAGGAACAGTCAGAGAGGTAGGAGGATAGCCAGTAGAGGGCGGTATCACGCAGACCAGGTAAATGAAGGATTTTCAGAAGGAGAGGGTGGTCCATAGTGTCAAAAGCAGCAGAGAGGTCAAGGAGAATAAGCAAACAGTAGTGACCTTTGGATTTAGCAGAAAGGTCATTGCAGACTTTGTGAGGGCAGTTTCAGTGGAGTGGAAAGACTGGAATGGGTCAAGCAGTGAGTGGGAGGAGAGAAAGGCAGTAAGGTGGTCATAGACAATACATTCAAGGAGTGTGGAGGCAAAAGGGAGGCAATAGAGTAGTTGATAGTTGCAGAGAGTGAGAGGAGATGAGTGCGTGCTTGAAGGCAGAGGAGACAGTGCCTGATGAGAGGGAGAGATTAAAGAGGTGGGCAAGATGGGCGCAGGCAGAGAGAGAGAGGTAGATGAGGAGGCGGGAGGGGATAGGGTCAAGTTGGGAGTTAGAGGGGGGTGACGAACAGATGAGGGCCATGACTTCCTCACCAGATACATGGGCAAAAGATGTCAGAGTTTGTGAGAGGGAAGTGGAGGGATGGTAAGGGAAAGGAGGTGGCTGGTTGCTGACAGTTTGGTGGGATGTGATGTCCTGACGTATGGAGTTAATTTTGGATGTGACGTAATTGGCAAAGTCAAGAGCAGAGAGTGAGGAGGGGAGAGGAGGTTGGGATGGGGAGAGCAGGGAGTTGAAAGTGGCAATGAAGTGCTGGGGGTTCGAAGACATGGATTAGATGAGGTTCTTGAAGTATGACTGTTTAGCGAGGGAAATGACAGCACTGAAGGATGAGAGCATAAGTTTGAAATGGAGGAAGTCTGCCTTAGAGCGTGATTTCCTCCACTGTTGCTCAGCAGTACATGAGCATTTTTGCTGATATCTGGTGCATTTGGTGTGCCAGGGTTGAGGTGTTGATCTGCGAGGGTGAATAGAGGTTGGTGGAGCAACAGAGTCAAGAGCAGAAGTAAGGGAAGCATTGTATAGGGATGTGGCTAGTCTAGGGCATGAGAGAGACAGTATAGGAGAGAGAAGTTAGTCGAGCAGGGAGGATAGGGAAGTGGTATTGATAGCCTCAATGTAATGTTTAGTGATGGTAGCCTTAGGAGGTAGAAATGGCGTAGCAGAGAGAGATAAGTTAAAGGAGAGCAGGTGATGGTCAGAGAGGGGAAAAGGGGAGTTGGAAAATTCAGAAATATCACAACAAGTGAGCTCCCATTCACGTGGGAGGGTGAGGAGGTCCACTGGGAGAAACCAAGTGAAGATTTGAGGTTAAGGAGTTTAAAGGCAGAGGATTTTGTGGGGCTATCGATTGTGATTTTGAAATCACCTAATAAAATTGAGGGAATGTCAGAAGAGAGGAAGTAAGGAAGCCAGTATGCAAAGTTGGCAAGGAATTTGGAGGGCATGCCAGGGGGATGTTAAATGACAGCTACTCTAAAATGGACAGATTGGAAGAGGCATGTAGCATGGACCTCAAATGTAGAAAATGTAAGGGACAGTTCTGGGGGTATGAGTTGGTAGGAGTAGCTGGAGGGTAAAAGGACCCCAACAATCTTAGCAATCCCTGGGTTGAGGTGTATGTGAGAATGTGAGGCCCCCAGCAGAGAGAGCAGCAGGAGAAGTAGTGTCAGAGGGGGTAATCCAGGTTTCAGTAATAGCTAGGAGATGCAGGGAGTTGGAGATGAAAAGGTCATGGGTGGGGACCAGTTTGTTACAAACATATCTGGCATTCCATAGGGCACAGGATAGGGGTGTGAGTTTGAGGGAGAGATGCAAATGAGAGTATCAGGGTTCCTGTAGCATTGAGGTGAGATTACATTAGCATCATCTGGGTATCATAGACCAAGTAAATATATATGTAACAGTCTGTTTTTGTGAAAGCCTCACAACATCAACAAATAGTAAAGTAACCATAAGTGGTAAACAATTATAAACCATGAATTAAAATGTTTGGATTCAATTGCATATACACAATAATAACAGGCCATGATAATGTCATATTTGTGCTCTTTTTGGTGACTCCCACTTATATCTTGCACTACTTGTATAGCAAGTTGATGGCTTCTCTTACTTCCAGCTAAATGACTAATCTGATAGTATGAGCAATAAGTAAGTAGCTGCTGCATTGTATACAGGAGGAAGACTCAATTCCATTCATCAGTACATAGTTATTGCATTGCTATCTTTTTGCGTCAGACTGGTTGAATTGAGGCCTTCTGGGCTACTAACCATTTGAGAGCAGCAGTTGTCTGAAAATTGATTATCCTTTTGATTTTGAAGTTATTTCTCTTCCCTGGGATCCCTTTAACTTTTCTCCAAGCTTTTCTGTCAATGTTATTGAGTTGTGATAATTGTCTTAGAGTACTAGAGTGTGAGAGCATGGCCTACTGGCAAGGCTTATGTGTGACATAATTGTGAGTTGGTTATGATTTAATTAGGGATTTTATGAAGTTCAGAAAAAACTAGAGGTAGAAGGCAGATGTCAACCCATTGGGTTTGCTCATAGCTAGCACAGAGGAGTAAAATAATTCTTGTGGAAGATACAATGAGGCAAGACACTTTCTTGAGGTTATAGCCCCTACCTTTTTTTAAGCAATAGTTTTTATCATGAGAATAAGAATACAAATAAACATGTCTAATAAACAACATTGTACAGTAATACGAATTACAATAGTCATGAAAACAGCAGGACAATTTTTAGCAAACATATGGCATATTCTACAGCCCTTACTTTTGAGACAGAATGTATATTTTTAAAAGCTAATGAGTACAACATTTTATAACATGGAAATGCTGCAAAACATCTGTACTCTGTAAAAAGCATTTGTTGTTCAACATAGTTGAAAAGATAATTGGTTATATAAATGGGTGTGTTGATGTACTGTAGATCTGAAACTATTACCTGTTTTAATAATCTTTCTTCCTCTATATAAATATCTGATACAAAAGTAAAATAATTCTATAGACAGATGGAAAGGTGAGTGGTGCATATGAAGATGGGTCCTAGGAATCTGGCACGCACATCTAAGAGAAGGTCTTGTTTGGAGAAACAACACGAACATTAGTGGTGCTTCAAACTGACCGCCAGAAAATGTACTGCAAGCATTTATGGATAAAAAAAAGTATCTATGGGGGAAATTTATAAAGCTAGATAAAATGGAGAGAGATAAAGTACTAGCCAATCAACTTCTAACTCATTTTCAAACACAGCCTCAAAAATGGCAGATAGGAGCTGACTTGTTGGTACTTTATCTCTCTCTCCACTCTATCTCTCCCCAAGCTTCAATACATAGGACCCTTTATTACATAAAGCACATAGGGGTCTATCTATTATGCATACAGTATGTCCTGCTTTTATTTTCCGACCCAATCTGGACTGTTGTACTAAATTTATAAATCTCTCAAAATACTACATTTTTGGAGTTTGACAGCAAGAACCTTTACCATCTTCAGACGGCTATGATTCCTGGACTGGCTTCTACCCTATGGGAAGGACTTTTTGGTTGTTAAGACAGACCCTTTTGGATCCCTCAGCCCATTTAACTCCCTCTCCTAGGATGCTGTACATGTGTGAACCCCAGTTTACACATGCACTTTAGCACTGCTAAGTCAGATCAGACCCTCCGAGTTAGTTACATCAAAATGTGACTTTAAAAAAGTTACTGAAAATTCTACCTTTTCATAATGGTAAGTGTGTTGATCCAGATTAAGGCAGACCAAAGTCCCACTAAAATAATTAACAATTTAGCCTTTTTGTAACAAGAGTTCCTTCTTAACACCAAAAAATTGCCTATTATGGGGGAGATTTATCAGATCCTGGAGAGAGAGAGAGAGAGAGAGAGAGAGAGAGAGAGAGAGAGAGAGAATACCAACCAATCAGCTTCTGCCATGTTACAGGCTGTGTTTGAAAAATGACATTTAAGAGCTGATTGGTTGGTACTTTCACTCCACTTTATCTCTCTACCCTTAAATATTTTAAATGTCCCAAGGAACTGCCCAGTTTCTATCGTCCAGTAGAAAGTCTGAAAGAATAATAGTGAAATAAACAACCTCATCAGTCACCCCGTATGTATATGAAATCACATGGTGAAGACTTAACCTGTTGAGTTGCTCCAGGCCTCGGTGTTCCTCATGCCCTCTGACAGTAAATGGGTTAAGTGGACGTGGCAAAGGTCATTAGCTCTTATTTCTTTCTTTGTGTGGGTAGTGCTGGTCTGAAAGCATGACATATTTGTGCAACGACTGTTTCTCTGCGGATGTATTGATGGCATGTGTTGCCTCCTTTAATGCTTTATACAAGATTGTGTGCCAATTAGCCATATTAACGCATACTTGTGCCCAGGAAAAATACATACTGAAGAATGTCCTTGAAATGCACAAAGAACTATATAGGCTTTATAGTCAGCAAATGCAGCGAGCAACCTAGTTTTCCTATTACACGACACATAAGTGATTTCATCTTAGTTATCTGTCAGAGTAACAGTGGGTGGACTTTGATCTTCATAGTAATACTAAATGTTCAGATCCCCCACTACTTGTGACAAGAGCTCAAACTCAGCAATCATTTATGAACACTATTCCCACTAGTGTCTCAATTAACTGCTTATCTTTCAATGATCACAACTTGGTTTTGACTCTAGAAAACATGACAAAATATAGAAGGAATGCTGAGTTACTTCTGTAACTCTTAATAGTGCAAACAGATGCGGGCAACGCGAGATTCTCTGCTGCTGTGGAACTACAAGTACCAGTCCTATCAGTACCCGATTTTCTGGGTTGGCTGGGACTTACACAGCAGGAGGACAGTGACAGTTTGCTTACTGTATGTTTCCTATAGAGCAAAGCAGAATGTAATTGACACATAAATAAATGTGAAGTACTTTCGTCTAAATTATTGAAAAGTGAGATGCAACTAGGAAGTGAGAACAATAGTATTTGAATAGGCCATAACAATGTAGCTCCCTTTCCTCTAGTTAGTAAGTCTGTCGTTTGGTTACAGAGAGTGAACTGGGTCACATCATAAACAAGTCCCAGTGAGATGACAGAACCTTTTGTAACATGCAATGGTAATTAAGATTACTGTATCTTATGTAATATACCATGTGGAAATAAAGCATTATGCCTGTAGGATAGGAAGGAAAAGGTGCAGTTTCATGGGTGACTTATTTGTGTGAGATAGGCAAGTAGCATACAATTATAAACCCCCAATAAAATAAAATGGGTCTCATCTTTCTGACAGAGATTTTTACTGACGCAGTACCTGCAATACACAGTAATGCATGTAGCATTTGTTGTGCAAACGTCTGTAAGCAATTACGAATATTGTTTTCCCAGTTCAGAATACAATGCACATCGTGGTGCAATCTCCACATGTCCTGAACAATGTTTCCTTCATATGCAATCACATGGTACTGATAACTTTCCTTACTATATCCGTATACTTTTTTTATGACTCTTTGACCCTCGAATTATTTTACACAAAAAAAAACTACAAAATGTAAGAGGACAGTTTTTATTCAAAAGACTTCACAAATATGTATGTTACACTTGTAGGACCTAACTCTATTTGCAGTACGAATTTGATATTCTCTGTAACACTACTTAAATGACACTGTACTGTTGAAGCATTATATGACTAGCAGAAGGGTTATACACTTTATTGTCGGGACATCGGAGTATTTACATATATGGTACATGTAAACTACTACAGGCTGGCTTTCAAAAATAATACAGCATTTCCATCATTCCTTAAACCACTATCCAGCACAAGTTATGTGAACCTGTCAGATTATCTCTCCAATGCTGCATTTTGTTGATCTATTGCAGGTTTTTTGTTTTTTGTTTTTTTATAACTGTTCATTTATTTGTAAATCTCAGAGTCAGAGTCACTGTTGTAATGCTAATTGAGAAATTGTTATTAGCTTGTAACATATTACACCTAAAACCTACGTGACTGTGATGGTGTAATGATACTGTATGTACAGTAGGCTACAGTATCACGTAACTAATGCAGTTCTGTCTACAAATAAGTAGTAGCATTTCAGAGCTGGTAAAGCTTACAATGGGGATCTGACCTTAGTACACCTTATATCTGTCGCCTTCAGAAAATATGCAGTTTACAGGAGTGAAGTGCGGACCGCTGTATAAGAAAACTGACTACCAGATGCTTTTTAATGATTTCCCAGTGTATTGTTATCGTCATAATTATATGTCAAATATAGACTATGTAAAGAGACGAGGGGCTCTAGGTTTTTCATCTCTGCTTTGTGTGGAAAAGGTTGTTATTATAACGTGAAAGAACATATACCAGTCATGGTCCGGTGATATGGTGAGGAGTGGACAGAACTGATTTAGAATTACATAGTCGATAGAAAATAGAGGAAGACCAACAAAGTGATATAAGGCTACGTCGTAATCTATGTTTAAAGCTACATCATTCAGAAAGTGTGTCTAGGTACAGTACCTTGGAGATGACTACAGAACAGTGTTACACTGTTTATTGTATGTAATAATTGTTGTATCTGTGTTCCTGGAAGAATAATGCATAAGGAAGTACTTGTTCCGAAATGCATTAAAGAGGGCGACTAGTTGGCACCAATAATTTTTGCTATGTTCGAATTGTTTCCCATGGCTTAGTTCATTTATAAAAATGACTCCTTTACGACTCTCCTGGAGAGGCCCTGTCTAGCTCGGTGCCATGTAGTATAATGGGATAAGTTTAAAGTCTGAGGGGCAACACAAAACCTGGCTACACAAGATGACTTATAATTTCATTAGAAAAGTACACACTGAGATCTAATGGCCTCCTTCCATTAGAGAAAGAGGGTTAGGAGATAATACATTAACATAAGATTACACTTGAGAAAACTTGATGTGAGTTCATGTGAAGCCAAGATAAAAAACTATAAAATGCTCATCCAGTCTGCTTTCTTGTGACCTAGATCTTCCTCACTTCACTGTAAGCAAATTGATGAAGTCTAGTAACCCCAATCCTGTATCTTGCAAGACACGTCTCCAATAGTAATGATACAACGTATTGCTAATAGTGTAGGCAGTACAGTATGCAGTACAGTATGAGTCATGCAATCTAACATAGCACATGTATACAGAATGCAAATATAGCAACACACTGCTTTATAAATAACAAAGAATATTGTGTACAGACATTATTACCAACATAATATGTATTTATTTATTTATTTATTTACTGACATACTTACTTAAGAATCAATTTCCACTTAACAAAACCTAAGCTAGTACAAAGTGGTGACGCTATTTAAGAAATAGACTATACATGGTGAACAAATATTTATGACACATTCTAATCTATACAAGTGGAATGAGGCCAGTTCCCTGAAGCGATTTCAGATTCCATTTAATAATCAGCTGCTATTGGTATTTCTGATCATTTATTGTATCTTGGTTGTTATGTAATAACAGTTATTGTTCTAATCAACTCAAACTCCGTTGCATTCCATGGATAACTTTTTTCACCTCTGTCTGGATAATAGGTGTCAGGTGGAAACGCTTGTACAGTGACTGCAGTAACACTCTATTCACCATCCCAGGTAGCCAGATCCAGCTGGAGGCGATGGCTGAGCAGGGGGAGAAGGATTGGCATGCCTAGGAAGAGTTAAAGGGAGGGGACGTGGGCTGTCACGCGTCATTGGGCAGATTATGTGCAGCAAACAAAAAGTGTGTGTCTGTGTGGCAGCCAGTCACTGCGCCGGCTCCATCTGCACAACTCCTTGTCTTCCTCTTTTTTTTTTTTTTTTCTTTTCCTTCTTTTCGTTTTTCTCTATCTGATTATATTTACTCTTTCCCACCCCCACCCTGTCATCTGCTTCTACGTCCACCCTTCTACACAGACCAAGGCAAAGCGGCATGCTGCAACATCTCTGTCTCGACATGGAAATACTACTACAGTAATAGTGCATATAGTGGGGGACAACGGGAGAGGACACCTCGCTCATCGCCCCAACTGCTTGTCATATCCCTGGGAATACATAGCAGCAGGATTGCTGGTAAGTGAAACATGCATGCGTTCCCCTTCACCAGTCCTCTCAGATACACTGTAGAGAATACACAATAACAACGGGATTTATACAATGGAGTGAGGATCTGTGCGCCCAACAACGTGCTTTTATAGTAACAGGGATTACAGACTCTACATTGTTAGGGAAATAGTGTTTTTGTTGGCCTGGGTGTAACCGGTTTAAAGAGCTCTATACAAGCTACAGCACTTTATTTAGCCAGTTAACCGAGCTATCAGAAATAGCAGATAGCTAACACAAGTAGATTATTCTCCTTGTTGGACACTTTTATTATAGCAACCTTAGCATGTACAGTAAATGTATAGCTTTGGCAAGTAGGGTAAATGTATTCTATGGAAGTTAGAGAGCATCCGTGTATCCCGGTGATTCTGAGTGATGCTGCTGTCCGGAGCTGAGGTTCTGAAACCGATCCGAGAGATGAAACGTGCGCTAAGCACCACAACAAAGCGGCTCTTCACTTCATACTTGCATCGCTGTTTACTTATACCCTAAACAAATTAACTTTTATTGTAATCAGTTTTAGAAAAGTCACGTAATTTGTGAACATAAGCACTGTAAGCAAATACATGAATTAATTAATGTATTAATTTACATATCTTTTCCAAAATAAATAATATAGGAATACGGTGTAATTTTCAATCTGACACTGTAAGAAAGTGTTTTCTGTTTTAAAGAATATATTAAGTAGAGGTTAGAATTGTGAATTACATGTAAAAGGAGAACTCTAAGTTTTCTTTTTTTTTTTTTTATTATGATTTACTTTTGTACCAAGTAAAGGAACACTAATTTAGCATTGTTAACGATGTCAAATATAATATGAAAAAAATGAATATGTGATATGTTCTATTTAGCTATAGACTTTTATCATGTATTATTGTCAAGCGGCTTCCCTTACCGACCAACATAATAATAATATAATAATAATAATAATAATAATAATAATAATAAAAGTACTTGCAGTTGTATTTCAGCAGCTAAAATACTTTATCGTTGACACTGTACCTGCTGTAAAGTCAAATTTCGCTTCTGACAGAGTAGCAAGGACTCACCTTATTCCATGAATAAACGCGTTGAGGTAAAAGAAATTAATAGGAATAATTACCCCTGCTTGCTGCTTTTAATTAAAGTCTCTGAGGGAAAGAGCTGGATTATGGTAATGAGCAGACATACGTTCCCTCTTGTAGACTAGAGCTAAAGGTTAGATGACATGAAATCAGTGACATTGACAGTCCACTTGAAATCCATTCTCCACGCTTTTCTGTCACACTGCGCTAGATTCCTAATAGGATCCAAATGACTATCCTGCATAGAGAGGCTCTATGAATGTCTGTTCCTCTGCTACGGACTAAGGACTACCCTGCTATTTAACAAAGCACTTTCCCTGGGCACCCTCTGTCGCTCCGCTCTAACGTTTCATTTACAGTATCCATAGATTCAATATTATTAAAATTAGTTCATAGGCCATGGCTCGCTTTTCATTGACAGCCACGAGTCTGTCAGTATCTGTGTATTTATTGACCCACCAGTAGGTGATATGACATGATGCAAAAGGCCATAAAGAAGCGATGACATTATTGAGAGCTATACATATAATGCATACAGTAGGCGCATAAGAAACTAACTCTACTTATATCCATATTTTTTAGGAGATGTCAGTCATGGAAGATACTGGCGTTCAGAAAACTATTTGGGATGGAGATGGCAAAGCTGTCCAGCAATGTTTGACGGATATATTTACCAGTGTCTACACCACCTGTGACATCCCAGAAAATGCTATATTTGGCCCCTGTGTGCTGAGCCACACTTCGCTTTATGACAGCATCGCTTTCATCGCCCTGAAATCTACAGACAAAAGGACAGTGCCCTATATATTTCGGGTAAGTCTCTGAAGTAACTTATTTGGCATTGTAGGAAACTACTGTACCTATTACACAATCAGCGGTTATAACCACGAGTTATTTAAAGCGTAAACTCGCACACATTCTTTTCTGCACTTGTACAAGATGCAAATATACATTTATAATCATTACACTGGCACGCTCCATAGAGTGAGCTAATAAACGATAGGATTAGTTAACCACATCATTGTAATCTATGAGCAGTTATCCGCAAAAATCTGCAGAAAACATCATTTTTTTCCTTCTGTGGGAATAAAATATAACTTGTATAGAGAAGTAGATACAAAATACTATAGGTATATAGAGTTTTGTGAGAAAGTTACAAAAATAGTGAATATATATAGACATACGTAAATACATAGAGCTAGAGATAATATTGAAACACACACACACACACACAGATAGATAGATAGATACATACATATATATATATATATATATATATATATATATATATATATATATAGACAGACGTTGAGATTGTAGAGTGTTTATAGCTAGAGATGAGATAGCTGCTGAATTTAGACAGACAGACAGACAGACAGATAGATAGATAGATAGATAGATAGATAGATAGATAGATAGATAGATAGATAGATAGATAAGATATAGAAAAGTAGATTGTGCAACCATACCGTAGCTAAATAGGGTGTATAATAAAAAAAACCTGAAAGACGTATAGTTAAATCTTTAATTTATGAAGTGCTGATGAGAAATTATTTTAAGAACCTATTTCCCAAATTTATCTCCAGACGTACAAATAAACAACTAATGTTACTTCTGAGAACAATCTGGAAGATTGGTTCATGGTAAAGCACATTTCAGATACAACATATGGAGGGCTGTCATGTCAGGTCTGTGTGATTCACTTGGACAGACGATTTTTTATTCATTCTGATGGTCTCCATCCATAATAAAGCTCTGCTGTGCATTAAGATCCCATCAGACTAGCGCTCAGCTCATGGGGGACATTTAACCCTCTTATACTTCATTATCCTTGCTTTTCTGCAGGTGGATACTTCAGCTGCAAACGGCTCATCTGAGGGACTGATGTGGCTCCGTCTGGTGCAATCTGCCAGAAACAAAGAGGAACAAAATCTGGAAGCCTACATAAAGAACGGACAACTCTTCTACAGATCCCTGCGCAGGATTGTCAAAGACGAGGAGCTATTAGTCTGGTATGGGAAGGAACTGACAGACCTGCTTCTTCTGAACCCAACCAGGTCGCAAGGAAAATCTACTGGTAGGTAAATGACAGCATATTTCGGCCGGCAATCTCATATATACGTCCAATTTCTCTGCCTCTGACATCTGCCAGTGCCTGTCTGTCTTTTCGTCTGTATCCCTCTGTATTGATCTCTCGACTGGTTTTTAAAATAATGTTTATGCAAACGTAAAAATAAAAAAAAAATCTCTATGGGGCACATACCTGCGGTAGAAACAAATGAAGTAGATATTTGTTGATAAAAATTTTAATTTTGGTTTTACTGAATAATAAGATTTAGAAACAATACCATTGCTATTCATCAGATTTATTATTAATACTACTTCCATATATTCTAGTTTTCTAAAGTCTTCAATAACTTGTCTGCTTGTGTTAAAGCGACTTCTACAATGGTTTCTGCCAATGCAACGCAACGTGCTATTGATCCGGGTAAAAGCAGAATACAGGAGTACCACGTCACTATTATGAAAAATTATACAAGGGTTTCCCCAGACTCATTACAGCTAGCTCCTCACAAATGTAATTTCACTTTCAGAGACGTCAAACACTGTGTAAATCGGTTTATTTGCAATTTATAGTATCAAATCTATGAAATTACAATTTACTTGCCTTGGTCTGTAAATTATTGCACAATATTGAGTGTGTTTCAAGACAATTGAAATTAATTGGCTTATACTTCTATTTTAGGATCATCACAGTACTCTTGCCTGGAGTGTAACCAGAGGTTTCAATTCGATTTTCCCTATGTGGCACACTTGAGGTTTCGATGCCCCAAGAGACTCCATAATTCCGACTCAGAGCAGCTGGGGAAGGACAATAGGGAGCTGGAGCCCAGGAACATCATGGTGTCAGCAGCCAGATACAACAAGTTATCCGTCTACCAACCTCAGAAAGAGAATCATAAGCCCACTACAGACTTCCACAACTTGGCCCGGGACTTAGAGAATTTTAGATCCCCGTCCTCCTCCACATTCAGTTCTTCCCCATCAATCAAGTCTTACCTGTCCCGGCAAGACTCTGAAACTCCACCTGAGAGCCTCCATAAAACCAAAAGAAAATATGACGATCACTTGGATGATAACAGGTCCAGAAGGATTGAACCCTCCGGGAGGTTTTTGGACAGGCCGGTAGCATCTTCTAAAGAGGACATGGTGTGCAGCCCCCAACCCTTCAGAGGCAGCTCTTACTTCAATGTTGAGGAGAGTGGACAGTTATATGCTCCACCAAGTCCAGAGACAGGGGAAGCCAAGAGAAGCGCATTTGTGGAAGTGAAAAAGGCATCTAGGGGGGTGGAAGATGCTGAGCCAAACACTGAGGGCAAAGATACCCCCCCTACTCATGCTAACAGCACCAGGGAGGAGAAGAGGCTGCACGTCAGGCCAGAAAACCAAGCAGAGGACAACACAAGCTTAGGCAGTGCCTTCACCAGCGTGCCCCAGATGAAGAACCAGGAGCAGGAAAGGAAAAGTGCTTTCTCCCAGCCAACCAGGAGCAGCTTTAACCATGTAACTCCTCTGCAGGTAATGGGACAAAAACTGGTACCCAGCGGGGTGAGTTTGGACTGCCATGCAGACAGTATTGGGCCAGCCAGGCTATTTCAGTCTGATCCTCTTTCGGTCAAGCTCCAGGGCCCTGAACTAAATGGCAACTGCACACTACCGGGAAGTTTGCCAAAGCAAAGTCCTTTCCTCTTTGGCACCACTTTTTGGCCAAAAAGTTCCGCTGGACCCCTCCAGTTGCAGATGCCTTCTACCCTTACCCTGCTTCCTCCTTCCTTCACCTCCCTGTGTCTGCCAGCTCAGAACTGGTGTGCCAAATGCAACGCTTCCTTTAGGATGACTTCTGACTTGGTGTATCACATGAGGTCTCACCACAAAAAGGAGTATGCCATGGAGCCACTGGTGAAGAGGAGGAGAGAGGAGAAATTAAAGTGTCCCATATGTAACGAATCCTTCAGGGAACGCCATCACCTCTCAAGGCATATGACCTCTCATAATTAGACCAATGGACAACTACAGTACTTATTACTTGAACTAAATGCTCACACACAGTAGGATCTTGGACACTTTGATCCTCCAGCATAAAGTGTGTGGGGTTTCTCTATGAATGCACGCATTTTCACTTTCCAAGAGTACATTTTTTAAAAATGTCATATATATTGCAGCATATTGATGCATTTGTCATATCTTTCTACTTTAAATGATGGAGCACTTATGGTTTAGATGTAATTAATGTATTTAAGGGTTACTTTTTATTTGAAATGAACAATTCCTGGGTGAAGCATAGCCAGTGTGTGCATCACCTGATGGCGTGATCTCACCAAACCAATCAATCCTGTATGGCTATTACAGAAGACATCCCAATATTCCAGGGCATGCATGAACATTACAGTGCAACACAGCAGTACGGACATAACTCAGACCGCCATCAACGTGTATTTCTTTTCGAAACAAAGTGTAATTTTGTGCCAGTGCAATCCAGTCTGCATAACTATTTTTTCTCCCCCCCCCCCCCCCCCCCCCCCTTCACCCAAATGAGGAAAAAAGATTTATTAAACTGTATAGTTTATCTGAGTATGTTGAATGCTTTGACAATAAATTGCTTTATTTTCCGCAAACCACCTGCTTGTTAAACCATCTTTGTTTCATTTATTTGGAGTAACTACAGTAGCATCTGAACGTTGCCAGCTATTTATTAACAGAGAATCCACGTTGAAAGACAAGGGTGTTTAGAGTTAGCTTGCACAGTTTTGCTGAAGGCTCTTGTTAGCACATTTTAGAGATGTGATGTTACATCTGATCCTCTGACTTTAAAT